>NC_049989.1:16194337-16472175 GCF_000003815.2 Branchiostoma floridae | reverse complement strand
CAATTTGATGACGCTGATAACATATTCTGAATCATATCTTTGTACATGTCAATTTAGTAATAAGTCCAACATGGCCTTCATTGCCCAAAGTACTTGTAATGAGGGTCGGAGTTTTATTTCCTGATTTAGATCAAATTTAGAGCATCAGGAAATAACACTCCGACCCTTGACTACCAACTGATCTTGTATTTTGTGCAAGATTCAAAAGGGTGCAATGATATGTGCTACAATTTCTCCCTCTTTGCATTAACCATATCTGACTGACATCACACATCTGCCTTGAACCGCAACAGGCTCAACCCTTAAGCTTGCAGAACAGTTTCACAGTTCACAGATGAAAGGAAGTGGATGCTACCTGAAATGTCTGACCATTTCCAAAATCGTATTCAGTTGCTTGAGTAACTGCTGCCACAGACAAACATACATACATTGTACAATTCAAGAAGCAAAGTTTTAACTAATAGACATGTGTACACCTCTAGGTCCATGTACCTGATGCTGATGGAAGTCTACCACCACCAGTCGTGGGTATGGAGGCAGGTCCAGCAGTTCCTCATAGTGAGCCACCTGTCTCAGGAACTTCCTCTGGGCTAACTCATACAGCTCCTGCAAGGAGGGGACAGATAAGGGCAACAGGGTCAGAAGCACTGTAGTATCAACCTATAGCCTAATTCAAGGGGGATGTCCCTGTAGCTGAACTGGTTGCAGCCTCACGGTTGAGCTCCTCCTAGTTCCATGCAATAGTTGGGAACTGGGAAACCAGTGGTTCAATTCTGGTAAAGACATCGACAATACGGTGGGACGGCTGTCATATTGCATGTTGTTACTCTGATCATCTTTTACCTAGAAACAATTAAATATAATGGAATCCAACTTTTTGAGCAACATAACCACCTTTACCACCTTTAATTGATTTACCACCATTAGCCCAAACGCTGATAGGGCTAAAAGGGTATTGCAATGAACCAAGTGACATCATGATCCTATTTCTTGTCCTTCGATGTCTTTGTCAGCAGGGCTAGTCCATTGTAATAGCCACAGGCTAGTCGGGCAGCCCATGTGCTGAACAGTCAAGCCAATAAATAGGTAAATAAACTACAGTAACAGTCTCTTCCCATAAAAACATAGACACACAGACCTGGAATGATGCACTGTTCCTAGACTTGTCCTCTTCAGCAGTGTTGTCATTGGTGGCTTCTTCATCAGTCTTGCACTTCTCCTGCACATACTCCACTAACTTGTCCATCTCCACCTCTCCTCCATGTTGGAAGTTTATCTTGTTGAAGCCAAGGCTCAGCATACCACACTGTTGGGGCAATTGTCAATAAAAAGTTGATTTGTCAACATTTCATCATCTCTTTTTCTTCTAATTTTCTACATCATAAAATTAAGATATTGTACCTTACATTGGACATGTAATACCACCAGTGACCTACTGTCAGTGGTGACTTCACAAATATCTGTGGCTTAGGAACAAAGATGGGTCTCGCAAAAGACACCATGTATGGTGTGGGAGGACTTTAACTTAGATGTATTCCTGTGTTTCCAAATCATATTATAATGTGCATTGCAAGAAGCAGATATCTCAAAACTAAAATCACAAAACCAAAAGGTGCACTGCAGTACCTTGCTAGGGGGCCAAAATGTAGTCATTTTGAAGTCTCATGACTTATCCACCTACATTGTATCAAATATGAAAACCTTGGCTTTCTTTATTGTGTTGAAACACACACACACACACACACACACACACACAGACAGACACACATAATCACTGATAAAAAAAATTAATCTTCTTGGCAAAATTAATCATAAACATATAGAAAGAATATGAAAAAGAAATATAGTAGGTTCTTCTGACCTCACTAGACTCCCACTGGTAGCCGGTCCCCACCACAGCCAGGACAATGGGCAGCCGCAGGGTCACAGCAGCAAAACGGAACTCCATCTGACAGTTCTTGGAACGCACATACTGGTGAAGGAATTATCAATTGTATGTATTAGCCTTACATGAGATTTCCCATGCATCCTGAGAACAATTCTTATCATCCCTTCAACTGTTCATAAGGCTAGAACTAACGCTAGTTCACCTTAATCCATGGGGTAACCTAGATTCGTTGTTTTTTCAGAACAGGGAATTTACTAATAGGTATCAAGTCGACAGACGGTGGTTTCAAGTTGTAATGTTTTCAAAGCAGTTTTACCCCACATTTCGTCGGAATGATAGCCCTTCATACCCTGCTTTTGAAAGCAATGGATATAGGTTACCTCATGGATAAAGGTGAACTAGTGTTACATGTAACAGTATTATAATTGATCTGTTTCTTTCAGCTCCATCTAACTTTGCTTTTTTGAACAGCAATCAATCACCATGCAAACAGCAACACACACAAATACAAATTTGTGACAGTTAGTAAGACCTAATTTTTGGTTCTAAATGTACAATGTAGCTACTTTGTTTTCAGTGAAGGGCTATCTTTTTTATCATCAGACTAATAAATGATTATCAAATGATAGCCTAATATTTTACTTTCATATTGTTACCACGTGAACGAGCATTTTGGGAGACAAGTTGTACTCTCAAAGATATATGTATGAGTCAAAACAGTAAAGAGACACAAAGGAACATTGACAGTTGAATTCGTTCTGGTTGTCAAGCAGGTATATACCTCATCTGAAACACAGGCCACAACCATCTTGGCATGTCGTAACCCCTCTGCAATGTCCTCAAACAGTCCTGCCTGTCAGGACAAAAAGAATTATGCACAATTATCATTGATTTTTATATAAAAAGACTTTAATAAATGCAATTCTCAGTGGAGACAAAATATGAAATTTCAAAATTCCATGTTCTTTGGCAACATACTTAAAGACACTGACCTTGCCCACACGTTCAATGTCCATCCAGCATTTGACATCCTTCTGTTCAAGGTGTGATTTCAGCTGGCGAGGATCAACTGAAAATATAAAATAGTATATGTTATAATAACATCATGGAATCTTCACATAGAAAATACACTACAGGTAAACATCAATCCACAGCAAATGAGATGATTGTTTACAATCATGGATTTTTGTATTTAAGCATTCGTATGAAAGAGGGGTTCAAATACGTCAATGTAGGTTAGTCATCCAGGTAGTAAAGTACACCAAATAGCAGTTACTCAAGAAGCTGGATATGATTTTGGAATCCGATAGAAAATGAGTGACATCTTAAGCTTCCTGGCTACATTTTGTAGACTTTGATTGAGAATTTTAATTGATGATCAGATCAGAAAAAAAACGGTCCAAAGTCCCTGTCTATAACGTTATAAAATATCCCATAGTATTGGGTTTGTCAGTTGCAAACTCATCAATCTTCAATAACAGTAGAACCCAAACAGTCCTGACAGCACAGAAGTAGTGTTCTCATCGAAGATGAACGTCACTTTGTTATGGATTGTTCATGATATAATGACAAACGCACAGAGCTGTTCACATTACTTTCCGCTTACTCTAAAGAATTTGCTACTCTCTGTTTGATAGATAAATTCAACTTCATTCTGAGAGGCGATAACCCTTACTGTGTACAAGTAGGAAAATATATCCACGAATGCTTATACCGTAGAACCAATAAGTGTAAATGACATGCTAGAGCCAATATGTTGACTTATTCATACCTATAGATATCCATATATGTCTGTTTAGTTGTACTGTAAGTAGTTGTTATACATGTAGACCTTACGAAAGGTGCTGTACTTTTGTCGTGTCAATAAAGATTTCCTAACCTCTGCCCACAGCCCCTGGATGTCTGGTGACCTGCCCCATCTTACACGCATCCTCAGAGTTGGCCCAGCAGTAGCTGATGAAGCAGGGAGGGAACTGTTGGGTCTGGAGGGAAGAGTGAGATCAAGAATCATGCATGGTCAACTTATGAGACGTATTGCTGATGAATCAAAAATAAAGTGTCAGGATTCTAAGTCTGGGCCCAGTGAAATGCCTTGTTTGATCGGCGCACAATGATGACACTCTTGAGACAGTCAAACAAGACAAAGTTGTGTGTTTGGCAAAGCAAGTCATGAGCAGCTCTAAATTTTACTATAATCTATCACCTCAGCCTAGTAAATAACTGTAATCTAACCTGTTTCAAGAAATCTATGATTTAAATTACTAAATTTATCAAATTCACAAGCAAAATATGTTGCAAGATTTGATAAATTACAGAGTGGCTTACCTGTTTCTTGGTTGTTTTCATCTCAAGCTGGCTCAACACTTCAGCAATCTTGTCCTTGTAGAGTTTGGGGTCCTGCATGTTGATGTACAGCTTGAGAGAGAAAGAAACAAAAAGGAAATTAAAATACATCTTCCCAATGTTTTACCTGGTTTCAACTTAACCCATTCCTTTACAATGATGTTTCTCAAGTAAAAAGTCTGATATTAAGTACAAATCAAACATAAACATAACAAAGAGCTATCATTACATGTATCAAAGATAAATTTAGCAAAGGTATGCAATGGTACCTATGAATCACAGATTGACATTGGTTTAACTGCTTGTAAAAGTAAAGTTTCTACAAGTCTATGGTGGTACAATCTTTGCAGAATATTACCGTACAAATGCACCAAATAGCAACTACTCAAGCAACTCAGGATATGATTTTGGAAATGGTCCGAGATTTCAGATAATATCCACTATCTTTCGTGAAAACCATATTTGTTTGAGTAATTGCTATTTGGCGTATCTTATTACCTGGATGTCTAACCCTCATCGACGTGTGCTGTACAAATGTTCTTGTGTCTAGAAGTATCGAACCAAAGATTATATTAATAAGTAAAAGGACATACCATGTGTGCCAGTAGAAGGCCAGTGTCAGTTTTCTGCCAGTTCCAACTTTTTCCAACCACTATCAGTATAACCGGTTTCCTCAGGGTTGACCTCACATAGTGGATGATAGCACGGCAGGAGTCTGATCTCTCATACTCGTCAGACATCATTACGACTGTCACCTATTCAACAGCATTGGACAAGTGAGGTTACTTCATTTGAGCTGTGGTTTGCTATGCGTGTTACAAGTAATGAAAAACTTTTCATCACCTTTACAACTACCAACATTTCAGTACTGGCTGTTACAATCCTGCATGAACTAGTAATAAACTCTTTCTGTCACTTTGACATGTTTTAAAGGTTACAATTTGTGCTTTCTGTATTATTGACAAGCAAATAGCACTCATAGCATATACTGTAAATGCATTTAAGTTTGCGGGGATTTGATTTTGTGGTAGCGGAAAAAGGACTTTTCGCGATGGTTTTAAGTTCGCAGTAGCACCATGCACTGCAGTCTCTTACTGCCATGGAAAAATGTTTGCGGTGGTTTTAAATTTGCGGTGAAGCAGCCACTGCAAAAACGCCAACAATAGACCACTGCGAAAGTTTCTGCATTTATGGTATACAAAGAGAAGCACGGTCAAATGCATTTCAACCTTTCCTTGGTGCTGAATACTTGAGGGTTCTACAAATCACAAGAAAACAAGTTAACACTTTCCCTAATGATCAAAAATAGTTTATGGTTCTGGTAATGATGTTGATGTCTTTTGGGCAAAGAGATCATCCATGAGCTTGAACTTGAACCTATACTAAAGATGCTGTACCTGTGCATCTTTCATGGCCACTGCCAAGTCCTGGACATCCAGGTCATTCTGGTCTTCTTGATACCAGCTGAAAAATGGGACATTTATATAAATCTAATAATCTCAACTGCACATACATATAAGTGCATTTCTCAACAAGTACACATCATACGATTTGCTTCAGTTAGAATATCAAACAAATGTAGTTGATCACCTTGAAAACACTTTACTAGGCCTATATGAAATTCAAAAGAGGCAAATAATTTGTCAAGGCTGAATATGTTATCAAATCATATATGACCACCTTTGCCACTATATGCTGACAGAGAAAACCATCAAGCTGTTGGTATACTTTAGGAATACAAATGTACCTCTATTTTTGTCATCATATCATCATAGAAGTGTTCAAATTTCTTTTTTTCATAACACCAACTCCATTATTCTGGCAGAGACCCCAAGACCACCACATTTTTTTAAAGTTTAAAACTAAAGAGATTCTATGGACTAAAATGAATGATTCTAGACATTATGATATTATGAAATCCAATGTTATTGAAACAACAGCAAAGTGCCCCCCTCCCCACCATGTGTATCCTGCAGCCTGGATGTCGTCCCTGATCCTGGCCGGGTGAACTGCCCGACGGTCGTCGTAGTCAGCTGGGACGTTGTCCTGACAGAAGGTGATGAAGACATCAGTGGACAGAGTGATGTGGAGATTCTGCAGGTCTCTCACAGCGTTCTCCAGGTGCATGTGGAAGTCTGTGCCTGACGTTGGGGGCATGATGGCTGGAAAACAATGGATGACATATTACACCAGCGCCACTATGTGTATATGTTATGTTAATGAGGTAAAAGAATCACCGTGGTTACGTGGCTTCACCCTTGCTCCAATATCAGCGATTGTGATTGCAATGTTGTCTTGAATTAAAGCTCTATCAGAATCTGGTGTAATCCTGTGTCTGAGTTGACCCTCAGCGGCTTATTGGTTTCAATAATGACGCAGTGAAGATACTACACCAAGCTTTGGCTAATTTCAGAGCATAATGAGGGGAAACCTATATACAATATAAGACTCTGAGCTCCATGCCTGCAAGTAGGACAAAAGGCTAACAAGCAGGAGGAGTGATTCAGTGCAGAGTTTGCAGTTGGCATGTGGCTGGAACCACTTGCAGCTGAGAGCTTGCAGCTGCAAGGCATCCTGGCACCAGTGGTGAGCGACTAATCTCTTTCACTGGTGAAATCCACCTCAAGTGAAATCCTACCCCTATGATGTCAATCATTATGATCATCCTGCGTCTCATCTTGTGTTAACACATTGTACAAAATGTACCTGCACTTAGTATCATTCAACAGTACAAGAAACATTTACCAAACGAAAGAAACAAACTGAAAATTATTTTTGACAGATTTGTTTAATGTGCTTGAGATGTAGCTCTTCTTAAACACAGGACAAAATCCCACCATCATCCAGAACATGGGACAGTTCATTAACCTTCAAAGAAGAAGTCAAACCTGACAATAGTATTCATAGTCATCATGTAGTTGATTAGACACTAGTTTTATGTACCACTCTGTATTTTCTTCTCTTAGTTCTTGAGATTGTATATGCAATTAGCCCTCGGGCATGACTTTGCAAATAAACTACATTATTTATGAGCATTATCAAGATTTTGAACATGTATAACGTACCTTGTAGCTCAGTGATGGACACGATGTGGAAGTAGGTGCCACACTGTAGGAAGGGAGCCTTCAGCTCAACTGCCTTCCTCACCAGCGAGGCTGCAAACATGTAGGGATCCAGGGAACCCTGGGGTGGGGTGAGTTGAAATGAGTTTATAATGATACACAATTAGCTTGAAAATTTAAGGTTACATTGTAGCTATTGCTGTGGTTGACCATTGCAATGTATAACTGTCCAAAACAGCATGACACACACGGCAAATAGCATATTAAACTGTGACTATAGTGACTATAACATTACACTGTATATACACAAAAATTCAAGTCTAGAGTAAGATGTTGTCAATCAAAAGAGATGAGCTGCAGGTTGGATTTGTTTCTGTGCCAAGCTGTGTTGCTAGGGGCAGTAAATAATATGCATTGATAGAGGATGAAACATCTGGCACCAATGTAATGATTAAACTTTGGTGTAAATTATAACTAATGCCAGAAGAATGGGAATGAATGTTCATAAGAAGTAGTATTTTCATACTGATTTACATAATCTTGCAAGTTTGTCATCTGTTCCAACTGGTCATTATAAGTATATAACACACCCTGGCATGACCTGGTATGTCTTTCCTTAATCACATTTTTTATGTTATCCAACTCAACTATTCAAATTATTGGATTATGACAGCTACAATGCTATCAACAAAATCTACCAGAATTTTTTGTACTGACCACTTTGATGCAGTCTGGACAGGGAATGAGGAAGTCGTACTGCACACCATGGAAACTCTCAGCAATAAGGGCCTCAAACACTTCATGTACCAGGAACAAGATGTTCTCTGGTCGGGGCCCTTGTACTCTCACCAGGAGCTCAGAACCCCTACGAAAAGTTGTATAGTTGGAAATAAGTACATGATTGAGAATTCTACAGTATTTGAGTTAAAAGAGTACCTTTCTTAGTATTGTCTGTATGCCAGAGTGTAATTTATTGCTAAATGCTAACATTTGACAGTGGCAATGGATGAAAGTTGATATGATCACATGTACATGTAAATCTCGTACCTCCACGCCAAAGACAAGCACAGACGTTTTCAATCTACTTATATCATGTCCTGACTCCATATCTGTGTACTTAGGCCAATACATTTGTGTCACTCTACAAAGGACAGACTGTATGTTAACAGATAGAAACGTTTAACTTGTACTGTTGATCTGCCATTCCGGCAATATTTCTGTAGTCATATTTCTTTATGATAGACAACTATCATTGACATGTGTGTATTGATTGCTTGCTCATTGTTACCATACTATATACTATGTTACATTGTACTATTTACATGTAAAACTATGGAGCACTAAAATTTTTGATTCATTCATTTATTCATACTGCACCTTGTTTGCTGGATGAGAGCCAGGTGTTTGTTCTTCCTGAGAAGAGAGCCTCGCTTCCACACTGCTGAACTGTCCGAGTACTGGCACAAGCGGACCTGTCGTATTATTTAGAACATATATTAAAAATACATTGTATTTCTGAGTTTTAACTTATCTATATGACTGGGCCGTGAAAACGTTCGATACAGGTATTCCGGACCATGTGATAACTTTCTGTATCACACAGGCTTCGAAGTTGTATCCCACAGGCGTCCTTCAAGTAAATGGAACTATTTCGAAAATTCAAATATCGGATTTGGACGTTAGAATTGCTGTTGTTATAATTTTTGTTTGAGGACACACCATTTTCTCAACTTCTAGCGCATTTCATATCAAAACATTGTGTTTTCTCAGGTGAGTATGACATAAATGAAATACAACACGGTGTATTCCGCATCACCCTCGGTCCCAGCCCTCCCGTGGGTCGGGCTTGTACCCCGGGTGATACGCAATACACCATGTTGTATTCTATGTTACATTACTTTTTGTATTGACAAACACACAGAAAATTTTATGTAAAACCATAAAGGTCTACTACGCAGTTTTTTGCGCTTCAAACTGAAAACAAAAAATCCATTTTCCGGCCATTTCTTTATATAGTTAGTTGAATCAAGCCTTCCACGTTACGGAACACTATTCAAGGCATGTCAGGAGTCGATATTTTCCCTGTGCGAGCGCGTTTGAAAACCTAGGAATCTGCACGCCCGCACTGGGTTTCAGCCATTTTGTTTCTTCACCGACAAAATCCGAGTCTGCCCGAGCCTACCTGGAGATTGGTCACGTGGTTCACCGTGACCTTTCGCACGCACCCGGAACTCACCGGAGATTCCCGACCAATAACCGTTGATGATTGATTCTTGTTTGAATTCTCACCAGTGCCTAACTAGGGGGGTCAACAAGTTACAGCGCGCGTAGGACGAAATGTTTGTAGGCTAATTCTCTACATTGCAAACGTGAAATAATGACACAAAAGTATCAAAAAGTGTCAAAAAGTAGTAGTAAATCTGAGATTTCTTAGTTCTAGAATATTTCAAATTTGAGCGCAAAAAACTGCGTAGTAGACCTATAATGATGTAATAAAATATGATCTCATCTTTGACCTCAATGGTAGCAGGGCACTCTTGCCAAAAATTATTGCTCTCCACATGATCAAAAATGGCAAATCACACCTCAATATCCCATTCTCTATTTAATCTAACATTGTATAATCCTATAGCAAGTTAGATAGAATGCAACACAGTTATCAATAGTAAAATGAAGTCTGATTGTACAATGTAGGTTACTGACCTGAGCCCTGTTGAAGAGCCCAGCTGGCAGATAGTCAAACCTGTACAGCATCTTGGTCTCATGGCATGGGGGTTCAACTTCTGGCCAGTTGTACTGTGGCAAAGATAAGAGGGCAAATAAGGCTTCTCCTTCTACTTCAATCTATACTTGACTGAAGCCTGGGGCATTCTGCCCAGGAAATGCATTTTACAATACCATTAGATTGCATGTTCTGACACCTAAAGAATCAGCTGTGCCCATGTTTGAGGACAGCCACACCTTGGCCACGTTAAAGAACCCACTTCTAAAAACTAGAGAGAGGGGTCCAAACCTCACAGTTATCTTATACACTATTACTAACTCAGTACAAAGAATTGTGTTATGCCCAAAGGCAGTTTACTGGTTATGTAAACCAAGAACAATAAAAGTCATTTCACTACTTGGACATTAACCAACAACATACTAAGTCTAATGTTAACTGTTTTTTCCATGATACAATACAGAGATCTGCAACATGAATGCATTATACCATATTAGTTATCCATGAGTTCATCCATCAAAAGACCTCACAGAGGCGGTCAAAACAGCTTGACAGTTAAAAATACATAGCACTTCACTTCACAGCCTTCCATGGGCATTTGTGTTTAATGTTTCTGGGAGGGGGGGTCTGATACACATTATTTTCAACGCATCAGGCCAGGTTTTTATGCAGGGATGGTTCTTATATTGGGAAGGTTATCATTTCAAAAGATATTGTCTCTAGAAGGTTGAAAATTGCAAATCAGCGCTCTCCCTTACAATAAATGCCAATGCCCAAAGAAGGTCATGAAGGAAACAAAGAAGAACAGGCATACATGTAAGTAGTGTACTGCTTATTCTGCGCCACTATGTGAATAGTTGGTATAGTTTCTTATAGTTGGTTTGCGTCACCACCCATGTCTCAAGCGGTATGCATATGGTCCACTCTAGTGGTTACATCATATTGTCTACCAATATGAGTCAGCCGTGATACATGTACTTACCAATACCAACATATTGTCTTCCTTGAATTGCGCCTATATACTGTCATCCTTGAGTTGACACTGCACGCATTCCATAATGGGCTAAGCAAATAAAAAAAATTATGTGCTAAACAGACAAACGAATTACCTGAGGCTCCTTGTCCGGTAGCAGGCAGGGTACCACATTGACAGGCTGGTCAGGGAGAGGGAAGGTGAGGTCAAACTCCTCAGTCAGGCGGAGGAGCCAGTTGTGCAGGTCTGATGGGTAATCCTGCCACACCAATGACACATCCCTGTGCTCAAACCGACCCTCCTGGAAAAGGGAGGCATTTCATTAATGGTTTTAAGAAAACAGTAGAAGTGTAACAGGCCCAAATGTACCTATTGGTAAAGGTGCATTATTGTTCTTTGCAGACACTTGAAAGACAGAATTTTTAATCTTATTCCATTCAATCCAACAATGTAGTTAAATGGGATCTTTTCCTTCCTTAGTTGTAAGACATGCAGTGTAAATATGAAATTTTACCAAATTTACAACATTCCTAGGGGGTTCTTCAACTTTGAGCAAAACTTGATCAAAGGATTAGTCCTCTTACTAGCTCTACCATGTTGTTACCTCCATGAAATGTCATGGAGGTTATATTTTACCCTGTGTTTGTCTGTGTGTCTGTGTGTCTGTCTGTCTGTGCACTGGGGGAAAGGGTATCAGATGTTACTGTATAAGCCATATTCCAGCAGGGATATTTGCGTATTTGTAACAAATGCTAGCGAATGCAAACGGATTCGAGTTGGATCCCTAAAATATCCGAAATTTGGATTTTTGGGATCCGGAATGAAAAGACTCAAACATATCCCAAATTGGGATTTTCCACGGATGCGAAGTCGTTTTTTTTAGGGATTTCTTCGAATACCTGGAATGATCGGATCGCAAAGAATCCCCAAACGGTATTTCCCTCGGATGCGAAGTCATTTTTCAAAGGATTTCTTCGAATACCTGGAATGAACGGGTCCCAAAACGGCCTTTGCCGCGGATGCGAAGTCGTTTTTATAGGATTTTCCTCGTATATTTGTCATGGTCGGATCCTAAGAAATCCCAATGCGGCATTTGCCGCGGATGCGAAGTCGTTTTTTAGGGATTTCTTCGTATGATCAGATCATAAAGAATCCAAAACGGGATTTTCTGCAGATACAAAGTCACTTTAATGAATTTTCCGCACATTTGACAAATCACAATATCATGTGTGCCCAATTACTTTCTTATAAAAGTCTTACACGATTTGAAATAGAAAAGAATGCACAGAATAATCTTATTCTAAACCAGTCCTGAGAAGAACTAAACGACGTAATGTCATCGAATCCTGTCTGCCACATGATATGTATACAGATACAATATTGCAACAAGAATGGGTTATACCAGGTATGTACAGAGAGTCCCTGTTATCTAATTACGAGGGCGGTTCAAAAAGTAATGCCACTGGTTTTATAACAGGCTCATTTTTTCATCGAATGAGTTGAAATTTGGCACAAATGTACAAGACTATATCCTCTTGAGATTGATGTATCTCAATTTGTGGTGCAAATTTTTATGAGAAACTGAGATGATTTTAAGATGACCACACCCTTAAAAGCTTGTCAGGAGATCAGTTCCTCTAGATCTTACCATTTTAGAATTATTGTAGGAAGCCGAAATTTTACTTGTACAATAACAAATGTCTCTATAGATTACATGCCAAATTTCATGTTTGAACTCACAATGGTTCATCTTTTACAGCCACTAGAATGGAGCGAGTTGCTACATTACAGACAGTTTGATTAATAGCCAAATACGTGATTTGTTGAATAAAGGTCTTTGTAGACTGCTTTTCCATTAGCCAAAAGATGCGAAACTTAGCACAATTATCAACTGTTTCAAGATCAAGAAGTGTGTTAAGTTTGACTTTTCTCAGTTAATAAAAAAGTCGGTTATGGAAACGTTAAGCAGACCACTCCTAATCCACCGCTTATTACGACCCTGACGACCTTACTTCACATCAGGAACGAAAAAATGATAAGTGATTGTATTTCAAAAATGAAAATAGGCATGTGGCTTATAGAGAAATGCAACTTGATACATGTGCAATTTTAGTTCCTTACCATAGCTACAAGTGATTTACAGACATTATCAATTGCACGTCAATTGACCCTTTAATTTCTTCCGACGGGATAACAAGGGTGTGGTCATCTTGACCTCAACTCAGTCACTTATAAAAATCTTAACAATAAATTGAGATATGTCAATCTCAAGAGGATATATTCTTGTACCTTTGTGCCAAATTGCAACTCATTCGATGAAAAAATGAGCCTGTTATAAAACCAGTGGCATTACTTTTTGAACCGCCCTCGTATGTTAAGGGAAAGTTGAATCCTTTAACCGCCAATATCACATGACTTCTTATACTTCCAAATAGAATATAGGATCAAACGTGAATACAATTTGACTTTTATGTAAAGCTGACATGGGAGTCTGTGGCTAATCTTGCTTCTACGAATATCTGTTTCTATTACAAATCAAAGTCTTCGCGATGTCCAACTCTAAGGAATTTCCACATCCGGCTACAGGATACAGATAGTGAATCCAGCTTGTAAAGTACAACTAACATGACTTATAGTATCAGTATGTACAGCTTCTCGCAACAGCACAAAGTCTCATTTCTACTAGTGACAGTGCTCCGCTTCTTTTCAGGATAGTTACGCCCTGATCCCTCCCAGCTCAATTCCTTCTGTGCCCTTCCTGTAGTCCAGTGTTTTCCCAGCTGTTGACACGGCCAGAGAATGTCGACCCGCCTTCTGAAAAAGAGAAAGAATAATCCCATCAAATTTTGAGATAGCTAAAGCATCCATGTTTGATGGATGCGTCCGTCAAAGTAATTAGGGTGTATATGAAAAGAAATGGTGAATGGCTTGTTATACAACAGGAACAAATGCATCTGATTGTGGTGTCGCCATTATCACCGTTACATTCTGCGTTATCATACCAAAAAAGTCCCCCGGGAGGGCGCGGCAGAAACAGTCTAGCGTTGCATAATTAGTGACAAGGTGTGATCTGCTTCCCCGGCCGGACTTTGCATTGTGTACGAGACGTCGCATATAAACAAACACGTAAACACCGTTGGAAAAGAATGTTCCTATGCGAATAAATACCAGGCTTGAGACAAACATATGTGTATACAAGTACTGTTTTGATGATGATTCAAATTTACTCAGCAAGTATCATGCTTGTGACTTGTGTTTTGTAAGGCTCCGTTATGTCGTTTTCTGATAAGTTTCTGTTCAGCCCAAGCATACCAAAAGCGCTACTAACTACTAGCCAACAAGGAATGTAGTCACAAAGACGAATTCAAAGCGGGTATTGTTTGGAAACAATGA
This sequence comes from Branchiostoma floridae, assembly GCF_000003815.2. NCBI lineage: Eukaryota > Metazoa > Chordata > Leptocardii > Amphioxiformes > Branchiostomatidae > Branchiostoma > Branchiostoma floridae. The sequence goes on along the minus strand of NC_049989.1, from coordinate 16,457,794 downwards.
TTGTATAAAACATACCTCGCCGTGAGATCCGCAGGACAGTGATGTAAAATAGCCCCAGGACGCCGAACTACAAAACAGGGCTGGCTGTTTCAGTCCCTCGATCGCCGTCCCGTCCGTCGACTGCCACTTGAGTTTGGTCACCGCCTCAACATCACCCTACTACAGACGTTCACACACGTGTGTACAAATCCATATCCCGAGTTCAATGTTTCAAAACTCAAAGTTTGAGGTACAAAAAGATTGCGGTCCTCACGGACAACGCTGACTATCTCCGCTTTATTTTCAAACTAACTGATGTGCAGTCTGATTGGTCAGAGAGACAACGATTGGATTACCCACAATACACCGCCCCAATGTACGGATGCAAAAAAATACAGAGTCGCATATTTAAGATATCCCAAGATTACCAACAATGCACTGCTCCAATGGAATCCCCTCCACTGGAGCAATCCACTGGAGCAATGCATTGTTGGTAATCTTGCCACGAATGCAGAAAAAAACCATTTTGCATCCTTACGAATCCGAGTATTCTGGTATCTAGCGTAACGTGGATTGTCTCACAAAAGGGGGAAAGATATGACCAATCTAAAAAATAAAATATATGCTCAAAAACAAGAGTGCTAGCCACGCTTACATAAAAGTAAGTATCCTTCGGATGCTGTGTTAGCATCCGCCAATTACGTAAGCACACGAATTCCGTGTTTGCATTCACAGCGATTCACGGATGCCAACAAATGCGTTACGGCTGTGTATGTGATCCGTGACTTTTGGTAATCTTGGGGATCCGTTAGCATCCGTCAGGATGTTGCGAATTCGTATACGTCTGCATCTGAACAGTTTTTGCTGATAAACAATAATCCTGACCGCGTATGCTTTTGTTTACGTTAAAAGTAAAGTATTCGTACGAATGCAATGTTTAAATCCGTTAGTGACTTATAGATACCAACGAATGCGTTACGTATGTGTATAGGGTCCGTAATTTAGGAAGTATCCATACGGATGCAGTGTTAGCATCCGTCACGAAGCACGTAAGTATACGGGTTCCGTGTTTGCATCCACCGAGAGTTACGGATACCTACGAATGCGTTGCGGATGTAAGTGGGATCCGTCATTTTTTGGGATCCGTGATGGTTTTTGGGATCCGTCAGCATTTGTCAACATACGTCAGCATCCGTCAGGTGTTGCAAATTGTAGTCCGTCAGCATACGTCTACATATTAGGTCCGTTCGTCTAGTGTGTGTGTAAACAAAATAACTCAAGAACGGCTTGGTGGATTGGTTTCATACTTGGTGTGTTGGTAGGGTGTGATGAAAGCTGGAAATGATTAGATTTTGGTCCCCCTAGCGGCTTCCCTTGGTACTGCAGTGCAACTTCCGGGTTTACTATCTCGTGTTCTGAGCAAGCTATGGTCACGATTTTGAAGTTTTAGATAGCTCTTGTGCTCAGAAATAAGTGACATAAGTTTGGGCCCCCTAGCGTCTAGTTTTGGGAAAGCAGGGGCATTTTTGTCAAAAACTTCTGAAGACGATAACTCAAGAAGGGAACAACGGATTTTCATCATTTTTGGTATGTAGGTACCTTAGACAATGTTTTACAAGATAAAATACTAATTATGCAAAACAGGAGTACATTTGCATAATTAATGAGAATATTCTATCATAGCATTTTTTTCAATGTATCTCTTGTTCCAGACATGCTATGGTCTTGATATTTTGGTGGTAGATAGCTTTTGGTGTCATGAAAAAGTGGGGCAAGTTTCAGCCCCCTAACATTTAATTGTGGAACTGCATGGGTATTTTTGTCAAGACACTCCAAAGAGGATAACTGCAGAAAGGAACGACGGATTGCCTGCATTTTAGGCATGCAGGTAGCTTAGGCAAAGATGTTCATAATGATATACATGTTATGCAAATGAGGACTTAATTTGCATAATTAATGAGGAAATTGTATAGTTTCATTGTTTTCAATAACTGCACCTCAATACATGTAACACATGTTAATTACGATAGGTGTAATATAAGCAGATACCAAATATGGTAATGAGGAACTTATTTGCATAATTTATGTAAAAATTGCAAAACCGCTTTATGATTAATAATGGGAATTTTATAACTGTGACATGTGTACGTTAGTCAATGATGAACAACACCATGCATAAATTATGTTAATGTGTTAGTCAATTGCATGAAAGTTACGAAAGCTCTAAATTTTCATGGAGGTATGAGGTCGCCGAACTCTAGTTATCATCTTAAATGGAAAATATGATCTCCAACTACTTTTAATGGCAGTCATCATGCTTTTTATCATATTTTACCAGGCTTATCATGTTTGAGAGTAAGGGATATGCCTGTAGCTCAACTGGTAGCACTCTCACAGTTGAGCACCTGGTTCCAATTTTTGGCAATTTGAAAACCCTGATTTAATCCTGCATGGTACTCAGTTGGGTCTCAAGCATGTTAAAAGGGAAGGGCGAGCAATGTCTCCCTGTAAAATTACACACTATTACTGAAAGGGCAAGGAAACCTGCTGCCCTATGTGGTGATAGACATAACAAGGGTCTGAATGAACATATAGTGTATGTGAGTCGAACCTTGATAGCCGTTGTGTGGACAGACACCACACAGGCCATGACATCAACGATCCACTGTGGGTTGATGACAACTCTGTCCTTCAGGTACTCATTGTCAAAGTGCTGCAGGGTGCCAAGGTCATGGAGAAACTGGACAGCCTGGTTCAGCTGGAAAACAGATTTTTTTCTCTTTTAGTGCATAACTACATACTTGTAAGACTGTTAATGTATTTGTAAATGTGTTGTACATTGTTAAGAATCTTAAATTTTGATAGTCTCTCTACAATCATACTGGCTCACAGCATTCTGGAAATGATCAAATAATGATTATTGAATTTTTCAAAAGTGGAAAGTGCATGAGATAAGGCAATTCCAATTTAAATTGTTGTTTTTTGTAACATTTGCAAGTAAAATTTTAGCACAGTCATCATGAAAACAGTAGGCTTTAATAAAAACTTCTGACACCATTCACTCACTAAAACTGTATGCAACAAAGTACAGACCTCACAGAGACTGTTTCATTTTGATATTGATATATTCCAAAGTAGCATAATTTTCTTAAAAATCCAAGAAATTAAATTGGTGTGTCCTAAGCAGTCACAATAACTAGTAACACAAGACTTTCCCCATACCTCACTCCTGTCGAAGATGCCGGCACCACTGGCATGTTTGGCCACCACCTCCCAGGGGAGCACACTTTGCTTCTTACGGTCCCTGCAGATACACATAACAAAAATCAAATTTGATGACAGGAAGATTTCTTGACAAGTAAGACAACACAAAGCACATTCCTTGGTAACGAATGTGCAGACTTTAGACAGGTCAGCTAAAGAGGCTCAGTGGGAATTTATTCATTGTCATTGTAGGAGTTGATCGTTAGTGCCTTACCCATGGACACAGTATCAGAGCATGGTGAGTATTGAACACAAAACCTATGGATCATGAGTCTAAAGCTTTAACCATTATGCTGCACAACACAACACAACACAAGACAGCACTTTTTAAACATCATTATTCCAAAAAAATGTATGGTAGCGCTTATTGAAACATCATGTTGAGATAACTTACTTGATGACAGCCTGCTCAAAGCTGAGCCAGACTTGTGGGATCCTCTCACCCATGTAGGGTTCATCCAGGGTCACCGAGATCAGCTTGTCATGCAGCTCCTTCACACCCTGTGTATAACAAACAGAATTTATTAAACATGTCTATTACATAAACATGATGGAAAATTTAATAAAAAACATTGACATTTTGTTGTCATTTCTGTCCAAATATCAGACCTCTTATTATATAATAAGTAACATTAGAGGTCTTGGAATATCCACTCAAAGCTACCATGCAAAGTTTAAGAACTCAGTTTACATTTAAGTGGACCAAGACTCTGCACTCAAAAAGATTCATTGGTGTTGTGCACAGGGTTACAACACTAATCTTCCTGGACTTTTCGAGAGACAATTCTAACAAACAACAATGACATTCCATGCAGTACAATCATCAAAATATTTGCAGACTATTAAAGGTGACATTAAATTTAGTGTCACTATGTTTTTTTTAAATATGGTTGGCACAGTCAAGATCATTTCAATTCAAATGAGAGGACAGATTACAGAGTCCACTTTAGAAGGATCTTAACCCTGCAATATTACTTGTATCATATATTGAATATCACACAGGTATAGTATGACTTTTGTCATACTATTAGATAGAGTAGCACAGATAGTACGACTGCTAGTCAAGCTTAAGGTGGGCTCCCACTGCACTCGCGTCACGCTTGCGTCGCTTCGGGGTTCGTTCACTGTGTCACTGTTGTGTTATTTTAGCCGATTTTCTGTTGCAATCACACTGACCTGCGTCACTGTTGCGTTTCTAGACTAAATGAACAGGTTATCGGAAATCGCAGCATTGTCAATTTATGAAAAATCACTGTAAAATGATGTGCCTCAAAATGAGATTTATGATGAAATAATTTCCCTTGTGATGATGAACAATATGCTACATATGTTATATGATAACCTTGAAAGACTTTTACAGTAAAAGAAGTGACCCAAAAATATTCAAAGAAATTCAAATAGATTAATAGTTTCTTAGCCAATTTTCTTAAGAAAAAAATTAATTACTGTGGTTTAGATATTCTTTTATTCAAAATGATTCAGGCTTATTATGAATATCACCTAAAAACCCTCATGGTGACTTGGAATGGACTCTATTGATCAATTTCAAAATTTCACAAATGAAAAAGTTTTTTTGCGACGCTGAGTATGTCTAAGTCTATCATACTTGAAAAAAAGTAGGAAAAAACATGGCTTATGGTTTCAAATAACTGCAAGTGGTGTTCTATTGGTGGCAGGCTACCAGGGATGATTACATTGCTTGTAACGCTAACTCAAACTCAAAAGTAAACGTTAGCATCCAACATTTCTTTTTCAACGTTGTACGATAATCTTTTTCTCCACATTTTGTAGATTTATGAATCAATAAACCAGTTACTAATTTGGTGTTTACAAGTATAGAATTCTGGCCTACTTCCCATCAAATAAAACAAAAGGTATTTTTAAGTTAGTTTGAATACGGATACAAGTTAAGTTTTGTGGAAATCTCACTGTTGTAACTGAATCAAAAACCGCTGTAAAATGATATCCAAAATGCATCCAAAACAGCTTTTCAGTAACAAAAGGATGTTTACTTTTGATACTTTGTGCAAAATAGGCAAAATATAACCTTAAAACTGTTGAAGGCATGTTGGTGTCACTGTTGTGTCACTGCTGTGTCACTGTTGTGTCACTCTTGGCACACTCTTGGGTCACTGTTGGGCCATCTTGCCACTTGCGTTATTTTTTAACTTCCAAAAAAACGTCGCGCTTGCTTGTGTCACCTCTAGGTTTGCTTGTGTCACCTCTAGGTTCGCTCGCGTCACCTCCAGGTTCCGTGGGGTTACGTTTGCGTTGTCAAACCCCGAAGCGACGCAAGCGCGACGCGAGTGCAATGGGAGCCCACCTTTAGTCTCCATATATATCTAAAGTTATCCGTATCTTGTGTTGTCTGTATAACCTTGTTTAAAATCCAAACCTCATGTAACGCTGGTTCACCTTTATCCGAGGGTAACCTATATTCGTTGTTTGTACCAAAAAAAACGTATTTAGGGATATAGAGTCAACAGAAGGTGGTTTAAAATTGGAACATTTTGAAAATATTGCAAATTTGAAACCACTGTCAGCAGACTTAATACTCCTACATGTGCTGTTTTTAAAGACAACGGATATTGGCACCCCATGGATAAAGGTGAACTAGCGTTATCGGTAAATACATTGTATAATGCTGTTGTTGTATAGTGTACAGTTACCAGGGCTAGCCCTTGATAATAGCCTCTGGCTAGTTGGGTAGCCCTGGCTGTATTTCTATCTATACAGCTGAATAAATCAACTCAAATTCAAATGCAAGATTGGGAATACTACAAGTTGTAAGATATAAAATGTGGAGGCCCGCTCACCTGTCCAGTATGTGAGCTGACACAGAAGTACCCCTTGATCTGGCTATACCTGCGGCTCAACTCCTCCATAGGCAACTCGGACTTGGTGACCTGAGGTGGAAAATAAAAAAAAAAACTGCTTAGAGCTTGAAGATCTCAAACCTCTCTAAAACCACCAGCTCACTTACATCTTTTCTATTGTGATTTTATAACTATTCTAACAATATGGAGGATATGATACATTGCTAAGACTTTAAATACAAAATCATGTAACGTTACATGTAAATGTAAACATTAATCTTTTCACAAAGTAGGACTGCATGCCTATACTGAACCATGAAAATTCATTTCAAAAACACTGGATCATGAAGTCCCGGTACTGTACAGTGTACAGATATATATTTGCACCAAACATACACTTTGTTTTACTGAAGATGAATAAATGTGTACAAAGCAACGCCTTGGAACAGTGTAGCTGATACACAACAGATCTTTCAGGCAGGGAGTTTTGGTCAGGTACAGATGTAGGTCCGAACCTGTACCTAAACCTCTATACCTAACCTGTACCTGTTACGTTTAGGTTTGCAGCCCTAATTCACACTGTTCAGAACCTGATGATGTTGGAACTACTATGATATGACATGACAGTACACATATGTTACAAGTCCTACTAATAGGCTTGAATTCAATGTAAATGTAAATGTTTGTTGTTAAGCTGATTGTAGATTTGAATGAACATCTGCTAAAAACAGTTGGTCTTTCAGCACCAAGGCTGACACTTATAAATCTGAGCCATCCAACCCAACCAAATGAAAGGTAGATTGGTAACAGAACAGTGCAAAAATGTAAGAAACTAGGCATATATGAACAACAATCTAGGATATTTTTCTCATTCCCTGCTTCCATCCTCAACACAATCATGCACTATCCAGTTTATCCTCTGTTGTTCCCCATGGAATAAGGGTTAGACCTGCTTGCACATAAAAGTGGAGGCTTAATTACACCTTACAACTTTCAACCTGGGGGTAAGAATGCAAAGAAAGAAAGAAATCCAAAGAAAAAAAGGCTATTAAAAGAAATTTCCTGAAAGACTCTTACTTGGTCAGCATGAGTTCCAATGACAAAGATGGGAGCCTTGGGTGCATGGCACTCGATGGAGCTGAGCCAGAAGTCCAGGCCAGCATGTTCATGCCCCAGTCGTGTGTTCCAGATCAGCATGTACACAGCACGGTTGGACAGGAAGAACTGGGAAGGTAGGACACAAAATTTCTGTTTGTTAGCTAACACCATCAACAAACTGTAGAAGTCAAATAGGCAAAGGATATCTTGGTTGGAGTACATATGAGGAAGGAAATCAGAGTCGACATGCAGCCTAACCAGCATGCTTGGAAGAGCATGAAGAGTAGCCGACACCATGGGCGGGTCCTTTAGAGACACATGTCCACTAAAGCCCGTCAAAGCCGACATTACAATTTGCCTGACAACTTAAATTGCTGTGACATAATCAATAAAATTTGCTCTCTATCCTTCCATTGCAGGGTAGTACTTTTGTGTCAAGGAGAAAATATTTGGTTTTGAGTTCTTGGCAGCCAGTGACTTGGGTTCTATAGACCGTAATAGCAGTCGCTTTTGGCTGTGCAGTGCTTTCGTGATCATCGACTGTCAGTGTCACTGATGTAACTGTATCTACCCTCTGAATACAGCACAGTGTACTTTACCATAGTGTTAGCAGTCAAGCCTATCCCAGCATCAGACTGGACACTGCTCTGGGCTGATCCTTAATCATTGACGTGTCACAGTGCACAGTACGCTGTAACAATTGTTTACAGTATACGGTCCAACTTTGTAACTTCGGATTATTGCACACGCTGGATGATTGCACAAAAACGCTGGCAAATTGGGTGTGCAATTAAACAGCTTCTACTGTAATCTTTTTGACATTCACCTGATGAGTGTTGTAGTACACAGTCTGTCCAGCAAAGTCCCACACACTGAAGGACAGTTTGGATGCACCCTGCTTGATCTCCCAGGTCTTGATGTCGATTCCGTCAGTGATGGCCTCTCCGACGGTTGCCGGGGTAACGTAGTTGCCACTCATCAGGGCCCGCATCAGACTGGAATCGAGGGGAAAATCAAAAACAAGTTAACAAAGACCTTAGTACCATCCTAACTTAAATACTGCGCTCTGCAATAAGCAAAGTCAGAATTATCGCTCATCCTCTTGAAGTAGAAAGAGGGAGATAAGAGATTACCAGTGTGTGAAAGAATTTGTAAATACTGTACATCTAAAGCAGTGGGAGACGAAACACATTTTATTGCCAAATGTTCATTCAACCAAACCGAAAGAATCAATCTGTTTAGAGAAGCTACAAAGACGCATTCCAACTTCCCCACATTGACAGACAACCAGAAAGCCACTTTTCTTTTGAAATTGCAGAACCCACAAATTTTAGAAAAGGTGGGGATTTTCGTCTCTCTCTGATTCCAAAGAAGAAGTCAAACTCAACCTGCTTAGAAATAGCCAACACTAGTATTAGAGTAGAATATTGTTCATAACTGTCCATTGTATAACTATTTTTATACCATGTACTTGCAATTAGCCCTCGGGATTCCTTCTAATATTTGACTGAATAGTGATAGATTCTGTCTTCCAGCCACTTTTGATTCACTCCTGACATCATCACACATCTGGATTACAAAAAGCTCTGTGAATCAGGTTGGCAAGATTGACAAAAATACATGGTGAGCATTCCATTTGTGTTGGAACAAAAGCTAAGATTGTACAACTTACTAAAAGGTTTCCTTCTATATCATAATATTTTGAAATAGTCCTGTGTTTTGTTTTTCATTGCTTGCAATACTGTACTTGTACCTTGTTTTGCCAGCTCCTCCCAGGCCCACAAACATGAGCTTAGTCCTCTTACACTCCACCGAGCCTGACAACAGTCTAGCCAGGTAAGCCATGACAGCGGAGAAGCCCCTGGAAACAATCTCCCTTGGAGGGGTCCTCAACGTTGGACAGTTGGAGATCTGCAGTCCTATTGGTCAGGAAAAGATAATGATAAGTGGGGGTTCAAATATCTCCAAAGGGTGCTGAAATTGAAATTCTAGAATCCCTCTGCATTGTTTTTTTTCTTTATATAATGGAAGATTCTTTTTATTACACATTAAAGTGTGGTGAAAACAAATTGTATAATTCATAACACAACAGGGTACATCGAAAGCATGCGCCAAATAGCAGTTATTGAAGCAACTGGATAAAGAATTTGGAAACAATCAGACGTTTTAAGGTAGAATCCAAAACTTCCTGGCATCTGAAATGTTTGACCGTTTCCAAAATCATATCCAGTTCCTAATGACATACTACTTTTTGGCCTACATGTATCCTATTACTTGCCATGGATGTCTAATCTTCATCAACACTTCCATGCAAAGTATACCCTGACATTTATGTTATCAAATAATGACAGACTCTTTTCAAAACTGGTTGTAAGACTGCACTAGATACCAATCATAACTGTGAGGTCAATTAGCTGGCTAACTAGTAGAATTTTTTTTTACATTCCAAAAAATTGTGTTACATTTTAGCAAAATCATGTTATGGATCAGATAATGAACAGTGCAATGAACAACAGATAGTCAGTTACTGCATGTATTTACCCTTCAGTTGCAGTCCCCCTAACTCAGCTGCAAGTGTCTCCAGTTTGGGGTTGTGCTGCAGACTGAGCTGTTTCAGATTCTCCAGCCTCTTCACCTCAGCCGGCACCCTGCGCAGGGCCTGGTACCTCATGTGCAGCTCCTCCAGACTGTCCAGGGCAAAGATCTGTTCTGGCATCCCTCCCAGATCATCATCTATTGCAGCAATGAAAAAATAATATCAAGGGATGGCTGCAAACCACCAAAGGTGAAAACCATTGAGGACACAAAGATTGCCCCTATGGTTACTAGCTATGGGACTGAGAGAGAGAGAGAGAGAGAGAGAGAAAGAGACAGAGAGAGACAGAGTTTGCAAAAGGGCAAAACCGTTGTTAAACTTCTCATTCATACTCTTTGAAGTGCCTAGTGGCAGGTTTCCCCACTGTCATGGTAGAAGGGTATAATCTTACAGGGATGAGTTGCTAGCCCTTCCCCTTCAATGCATTAAAGATGCACAAGGGGCCCCCATTTTGTGTCCATCCTGAAAGACGGGTAAGCCCCAACCGAAATGCTCTACCCTAGCTTGAACCAGGATCTCCCAACCAGGAGCTCAACTGCTAGCAAAACTATAAAAAAAAGCATCTGGTTTTGAATAGGGCTTTGGTTATGACACAAGTATTGTCTGTCATACTGAGTTTTTGAAGCAAAGAAACTACCACATCAATTTCAATTTTGATTTTTGTCATTATGAATTTGCATAATATTGTGTTATTACATGTCAATATATCACAACACACACATACATACAAGCTGACCATTCCAAGTTCACCCTGCCAGTAGATCAACTGAGATATCATTATATATGATAGTACTCTGTATGTAGCTGACCATGGTGCTGAATCTATGGGTGTTAAGTTAACACTGATATTCACTGTGAATCACATGCAGTAACAAAATAAAAAGATTGCACAACGAATGTAAGTCTTGCATGGGCAACAATACTTGAACAAGAATTTCTTTTCTTTTCTCAGACAATCATAAAACATGAAGCTGAAACATACATTCTCATAATTTCACAAGGTGCCATTATACCGCCACCTCAAAAACGTTGTTATAGAGGCCTTCTCAACGTTGTCTTCAACACCTAAATATCTGAAATGTATTACATTTACATGTAAGATATTTAACATTCGGTGTTCAAGATAATCTTGGGAAGACCTCTATACAAACTTTTTTGAGGTGGCAGTATTATGGCACCTGGTGGAATTATGATAGTCGATGATAACACATACACATACAGAGACTGATGAGATGAAGTCACAGGTCGTGGGTCAAAGTTTGGCAGGTAATTAACTATTCTGAGCATGCGCACAAACATCACTACTTGTTACCTGTTGTGCTCTCTGCTCCAAACCTGGGGAACATGATGAAAAGTTGTGCGTTCAACTTTGGCACCTCCCCTTCATCCAGTAGTCCATTCTTGTCATTATCACAGGATGTGAAGACTTCCCTCAGTTCCTACAGATTTTGATTCAAGAAATGATAATCATTTTCAGAATTGTGAGCAATATTTTCTTGTGATATTCGTGTACCTTCTCTCAACTAGGAAACATTTCTAATAAGCTTACTAAAGTTTTTGAGGAAGTTTTTTACGCAAATAGACCATTGACAACATTCACTGCAAAGATTCACAGACCCACCTTTTCTGAAACTGAAGAAAATATGCCATGCTTCTTTGTGAAGTTTAGAAATGCTTCATAGGACAGCAAAGTTGCCTTCCCCTGTTCCTGCTCTATCCATGGCACACCTTGAAAAACAAAGAGAGGAACATATGATTCTATAGACAATCTCATTCAATAGCCATCTTTCTTTTTAAAAATCAATGTTTAGAGAACAGACAGTAACAGACAATTGCATTCTAAGATCTTTCAGTAAGGTATTGTGGTTTCACCTTGTAGAACATTGTACAAGGTAATTAATTAGACTTAAGCTAATCTTATCTAGAATATCATGACATTAGAATTTTTTAGAGTTATGCATACTCACCAGAAATATCAAGATGTGTTAGCTTCTTCAGCTCACAGAAGGAAGCAGGCAGTTCGTTAAGGGGATTTGACGAGACATTCAAGATCTTCAGCTTCTTCAAGCCTTTGATGTCGTCAGGCAGCTGCCTCAGTTGCATGCTTGCTGCCTGGAGCTCCTCCAACTGTCCAAAGTTAGCCAGAGGAGTTGGGAGGCTGTCCATGGGGTTTCCGCTGATCTTCAATACTAGCAGTGAGCTACCACAGTTATGGAAGTCAGTTGGGAGGTTGGTGATTGAATTGTGATTAACTGAGAGTGATTCGAGATTCTGACAACTTCCGATGCCAAGAGGAAGGCCTTGGAGTTGATTGGAGGAAAGGTTGGCTTGGCGGATGGACAGAAACGATGTGAAGAAGTTGTCTGGTAGAGACTGTATCCCGTTGGCTTCGAATGTCAGTGTGCTGATGGTACTTGCATAGGAGGCAAACTCTTGTAGGGGGAAGGCTTGGAGGGAGCTGTCGTTGATGTGCCAGGCAGCCTGGTGACCAGGGCACAGCCACTGACCATTCGTTCCATTCACAGCCTTGCCTGCCAGAACCGTGTCCTTGATGGCTGACATCTCCTAAAATTGAAAACAATCACAGAAAGTTATGTCGGGAAAGTGATGAATATGACTTTCAACAAACGCAGCAATAAAATGGCCAGTAATAAAGATGTTTACAGATATGAAATTGCCCAAAAGAACATCTAGACAATCAGACTTATTCTTCGAAATAAGCACATGATTGATCATACAACCATGTCTTCAGATGTTTATACAGTCATGTAGTTGAAAATTTCACTGAAACACAACTACATCTAAGAACAAACTCATTGTAAATGATATAAAAGAGAGTTATTCTTTAAAAGGAATACATGAGTAATCATACGTGTCCTCAGATGATTATACGTATAGTTGAAAATGTCACTGAAACACAGCCACAACTAAAACTATACTAAATTCTTGTAAATTTTTTCTTTGCCTTGTAATATAACCACACTTTTCAGCTTTTACCTGTGGTAGCCACTTGTCCATGCTTGTTGTGACTTGATTTAAGTCATATCCTTGTAGGTAGGATGCAAGAAGGCTGGCTGAGGCATACATGGACAGGAGTCTTGCAAGGGCGCGTATCACCTGTGAACAGGAGGGAATGTATGTTTCTTCCTCTTACTTAACATCTTTTAATCTTATGATTAAGTAGTCTAAGAAGAAAACTCCAACTGGCACCATATAAGAAAAATTAACGAATATTTCAGTCTATTCAAGTCTTCCAATCCCAGTATAAAGTCTTTTCCATGCTCCTTGCTGATATCAAGATGCAATTTATTCTGGTCTAGAATTTTTGAAGGATCTTAAAGATGATGATGGGAATTAACTTCTTACCAAGTCTTCTGTCACTTCCTCCTTCACTAGAGCTGTTAGGTCTGGTGGAAGGAAAACCTGAAATATTCCGCAGAAAACATATTAATACGTTATTGCAACAAGTGGTCTTATGCAATCATCAGGTTAGTCAGTCTCTGGATAACCTGTGATATTTTGGTGATTGTCTGTCACCTTCCTCGGTGAATACATTACATTCGGGACCACATAAGCAGACACCTATGCTGCAGTGCAACGTGAACCAGTCAGAATAAACCTGAGGAAGGTGACAGACAGCCAACAAACTTCAGATAAATAAAGCACTTTTCTGTGTGCAAAGAATCTTTTCATTCTCTGTGATGTAAGAGATCCTCATATTTCTTGGTATTGCTGAGTAATAAACCTTACATTGGCAAACATATGAGTAACTGCTGATTACAGTAATTCAAAAGAGCGCATGACATTACCTTTCTACAAGTGATGAGGCTGTGACAGAACAGCAGCAGCTTGGACAGCATTCCCTGGACTTTATCAGATTGCTGTCCAAGTGTGACAGCATTGGCTGTCCCAACCAGGTGGATGTTCTGGTATTGCACTACAGTGACAGTGGCAAAAGAAAAAGATTTAGTATGTAATTGATCAAATGTTGCCTTGTATTTCGGTAGGTCTGAAAAACCTGTTATATGTACAATTATACTCCTGGAAGTATTAGAATGTTGTTTTGTATTGGCTGATGTTAAATTTTTTCTGGACGGAAAGAAGACAGCATACAGAAGATCTGGATCAAAGTCTTGTTTGAACTGACTACACAGTCATGAAGAATAGTTGCAAGAGAATTATTCAAAACCTGGAGGACATATACATTTTGTATACATAATTTGTTGTTAATTAAACGGATTTTAGGTTGGACAAATGTGGGGACATTATGGATTTGTTTGTGCCCGCCGGCGGAAAGAAAACTATGTCAATCATGTGATAAGATTTACCTTCCAGTATGCATGTAATGTTAAACACGTAGAACCGTGCAGTACAATGGAAGTCAATGCTAGGAGTCTCTCTGACGGTAACTCTAACGACATGCTTAGACGCTCATAACCTGAGTAAATTGTTTTGCGAGGTGAAAAAAAAAACTACCTAGCAGTATATGGGTTCAGCTACCATAAGATCATGGAATCACCACTCACAAAATGGTAGAGACATCATTACACTGTTTGTTTGGTTGTAGTAGGCATGCCTGTGGTTTGAGTAGGCATCTGTCTCTCCCATGAGCTGGTGGTAGTGCTCTGTAGATCACAATGCCAAGTCCATGGGCAGCGTATACCATAGACTATCATAATTCCACCAGGTGCCATAATACCGCCACCTCAAAAAACGTCAGTTTTGAGGTCTTCCCAAGATTGTCTTGAACACCGAATGTTAAATATCCTAAATGTAATACGATTCAGATATTTAGGTGTTGAAGACAATTTTGAGAAGGCCTCTATAACAACGTTTTTGGAGGTGGCGGTATAATGTCACCTGGTGGAATTATGCGGATGTATTTTACATTGTATGGTTTAAACAAACCATGCATTTCAGTGCCCTGTTCACTCATGGTAACATCATGGATAAGTATGCAGACAAATACCATCACTTTTTTTTCAAATACTTTCAAAAGACAGCAGATGGTGTAGAAACATATGACCATTTCCAGTTGCTTGAGCTAAGCTTTTGAATTTTTAGTAGTTTATTTGCCAGATGTCTACGTACCAACTAAAGACGTATTCCAAATGCAAGACCAGATCACTTACACATAACTGTACTGCAAACTTTATGACGTTATTGATGATATTTTGTTGTTCTGTATCTGTATGTAGTTTAGTTATCCCTCGGATAGGACGTTAAATGGAGGTCCCGTGTATGGGGAGAGTCACACCCCATGCACGTTAAAGAACCCCCACACGTGCGATGGTGCGGTGTGAGATGGAACAAACCCTTCTGTCTGGAGTTGGTGATTCACTTCAAATCACCCGGTTGGAGGCCTGGCGAACCTCCATACCGTATTAGCCAGCGAAAGGGTATATCACCCCGTAAGGGGCGGTATAACCCTGCCGCGTGTAGACATGTGCGAACATGTGCACATGTGTGTATGGCGGCTTTGAAAAGGTGTTCTTAACACCTGTTTCGCCATACCCTCCAAATGGAGAATCCTAATAAATAAATAAATAAATAAATAAATAAATAAATAAATAAATAAATAGTAGTTGTTGCCACACGTTGTATCCTGTACAAATTTTTAACAATAAAGTTCATTCGGATCAACCCAGATGATAAGCCTTGTACCTGAACTACATTTTGAAAGCACTATCATTCATTGGCAGCAATACATTCAAGTCTAGGGTATGAAACTATTCCTACTTACGTTCCCCAGGGCACAACACGTGGAGCGTCTGCCCCTGTCCGCCCTGCACTGCCCGGCGGCTGGGGTACAGCAGCTGTTGGAGGTCCAGCTGTTCAGGCAGCAGGACAGCAAACGTGGGGTTCTCAGGGAGCAGCCTCGGAGACAGAATCTTGGACTGGTAGGCTTCCACAAACTTGCAGACATCGGAGGCTGGTGAAAAAAATAAGGAATATTAATTAGTTGCAGAATTTGAGCTTTTTTTCCAATACAAAAGGAAAACATATCATGAATATTCAGTCCATCTTGCTGACCTTCAAGAGATGTCTGATTCAATGCCCTGGGGAATACTCAATAAGCTAATAACTTTATGATATTTATGATTCATAATCAGCACTTACTTTGAGGTACCAGTTTGCCATAGTCCATGCATGCGATGACTTTGGTAGATGTTCCACTTGCCTTGGAACCCTTCTTGGCTTTTGTACTCATCCCATACGGTGGACAGCCCTTGGTCTGTTCACTCTGCAATTTTAATACATTTATATATATTACATTGATTTGTTACCAGATATTTTACCTTAAACGGGTATCTCACTGGAACCAAAATTGCAGCAAAATGTGGTAGGGAATTCGTAAGTTGCATATCTCACTGGACTGCGCAATATTGTGCCATAGAGAAAGTCATTGATCGAATACTCTTTTAATCTTATTAATTATATCAGTTTCCTAAAAAGCATGACATTGTGTGCTTAAGATATATACAAATGTATGTATATATGTATATATACACCATTGTAGCAAAACCTTATTCTAGTACTTACATTGAATTTCCTGTACGGCACTGATTCCTTCTCTATCTTGTCTAGATAGCTGTCCCATTCGAATGTGCCTGAGTAACCTATAGTGGTTCAGAATACATCAAAACGTTGCAGTAACACATCATTAAAAAGTTTGCATCCGATCATGCACAAAAAACAAGTTCACAACTTGCATTGAGCTTGTTGTATAATGTGAATTAATGTGACTCGAATAGTATTGAGTCCCTCATGTTACATTACAAGTCAATACAAGTCAATATCACATTTGATAAATAAGATATCACATTTGTGAAATGAAGATATATTGTACAGACACTAAGGTGATGCAAAATGAATTTTACCATATTCTGTTTATTTCAGAAAATAGTATAAATTTTGAGTTCTAAGTACTCTTCACAGCCAATGCATGAGTGTTAAAAAGTGAAGTTCAAAGTGAAGTACCCTTAGGTTTTTGCAGGTTAATGCCCTTGAAAGCACAGTAACCAATGGGATGTATCTTAGGGTCGTCTGTGTAGCACCAGTAGTTGTACTTGTTAGTCCAGCCATCAAAATGGACCTCAATCTTCTGTCTCCCATCTGCCTCTGTAAGTTGAGAATATTTAGGATCAAAGTGTAGAAAAATCAAGTTTGACAAAGGATCTTATTCAAAATAGACAGTACAAATGAACAAATTACAACAATAACAAAAAATAATAATGAAGTTCTCCCTGTTGTTTTTAACCTGTTACAAAGTCAAAACACAATTTGACACATTTCTGCAACTCAAGTTCCACTTACTTATCACTGAGTCATGTGTTCTATTTGCATAACTTTAAGAATGGAGTTGATTAGTCCAAAATTTTGGTAAGTCCGATTTTTCTTCTTTTTTTTTGCAATCACAGTTCAAGTTTGATCCAGAACAGTTCAGCCACTGCCATCAGATCTCTGGAATATTGTGGCTTTTTTTAAGTCACTCACTCACACTCAATATCTGGTTTAGTGTCCGTTCAGAGTCAGTGTAATTTTATTTGAAAATAAAACATTGTATAGGAAATTTTATACATATTTACTGAAACCAATATCAGCAAAATACACTTTACACACCTGTGACCATATCCTTGATGTTTGCCACACAAACAAGGTGATTTTTGGCTTCTCCACTGCCCAGAGGGTCATCAGCTTCCATCCGCATCCCGATTTGGAGCGGCGCAGAGGAAAACAAGTGTTGGACGGACACAGCAGACCCTCCCGACTATAATCATGATAAACAAACAAAAATAATCAAGCAGCTTTCACAATACTGCCGAAGAATCTGTAGTCACTCATAGTTATAGGGGCAATGCGTGGGAGGGGGGTCCTAAGGATCAAATTCACTTGTGATGGTGATTAACATACAAGTAGTGAAGGCTCAGACATTATTTTTGTACACAATGTTAATAGAAACCTCTTTTTTTTATTTACTTAGAGTTCACCACAAAACAAGGCTCGTGGAGCCACTCAAGCGTTTTGGGTTACAATACTGTATTGTTAAGAAAGATGTCTGTTAACACTTGACTGAAGCAGTCGTTCGGCTTTTGGTCTGTTACAGTTCCCATTACCACTGGCATAGACTTTGGATCATTTTGAACTTGAGAATGGTCACAAGAATGACTAAAAGCTTTTTAGTAAGAGCTTTTCATAGTGTATGAAAATAATGCTTAAAATCAACAATTATGACTAAACTCGGAAGGTCAGCTACATGTACATTTTGTATGTATTGTACTCCTCTAAATTCCCAAAGACATTCAGTAACATTTGTCCACCTCGCTACAAACTACTTGAAATTCAACTTCTTTTTCTACAAACTTATCATAAAATTAGCTTTTGCCTATGTCTTACAAGTAGAAATTTTTAAAAACAAGCACATTACCAAGTCTGTTAATACTCACATGCATGGTATGGCTGGCCAGAACCAGTCGTTGGTCTTTGTCCAACCATGATCCTGAAGAACCCTGGGACAATGCAGAGTAGGAAAGGAACACACGGATCTCCCCCTCTGTAACTGCAGAGGACAATGTCTGGCCATTTCTGGTCAGGATTACCTGAAAAGTAATCATTTATATTGGACAGGTTAATAATTTAACTAATATTCTACGTATAAGACAATGCATTCATTTTAACACACACCAACTTCTGTAGAACATGTACATTTTGTATCACACCAATGTCACTGTTCCATTCATCAAGCACCACTGAACTGTCAAATTATCTAATATGT
This sequence comes from Branchiostoma floridae, assembly GCF_000003815.2. Taxonomy (NCBI): domain Eukaryota; kingdom Metazoa; phylum Chordata; class Leptocardii; order Amphioxiformes; family Branchiostomatidae; genus Branchiostoma; species Branchiostoma floridae. Next base: position 16,439,265 of record NC_049989.1, on the reverse strand, counting down.
TATAATTATACAACTCAGAAATAAAATCACAATGATGATAACAAGACTACCAATATCTTTGCAGTCCTTGATGCAGACTTGTTGCAGTGTCCAAAATGTTTGACTTTATATAATTGCAGATATTGATCATCAAACCTGTTTGAAAATCACATTTTGAGCAAGAAAGCTGAATATCTCCATGGATCTAAGTGTTCATTTTTGTCTTTTCCATTCTGATACCAACTTACAAACTGCAAATAATTTCATAAAATAAATCTGTCACCAGTCAACAAACACAAATAGAATATGATGATTTGATCTTGATAAAAAGAAGTTGAAAAAGAACAATGACAAGACGTTACCTTGCATTTCCTTGTTAGTAGTTGAGAACCAGATTTAACAAATCCTGCAAGAGCCTGCTGTTGTTCCTCCTCGGAAGAAAAGATGACCAGCCCTTCGTCGGGATCGTACAAAAATGGCTCGCTGTTTTCCTTCTGGGTCTGGTGTCAAAGAAAAACCATGTTAGTACAATGAGCAATAACACTGAAAGTACAATTTACCTACACATGTGTTACAGTTCAAATTAAACAATTTTTCGGTCTTGGCATACGACCAACAGTTGTGTTCTACGTGTACAATTACATTCAGCTTGGAAACACTAGAAATTACACATCATTACTCTATACTGCACAACATTGTGCTGGCTTGAAGCAAGCATTTGCAAGCTGGTGCAAACTGACACAAATTGGTACAAATTGCCCGAAATTGCAAATGCATGTCGTTGTAAAATCTTTTGTTTCAAGCTTACAAAAATACAATTCGATCAATTTCAGGTCATTGAGGTCAGGTTCTTTAGGACAGACGGAATGACATGTTTTCTGTCCCAATAACCAGATTTCCAAGTGGTATTAAACACCCTCCGATTCAATTTGGGAATTCCATTTATTTTTATTATTTGGGAGTGACAATAACCCTTGGAACCTTATGGATAATTATGCATAACTCTTGGAACCTTATGCATAATTATGCATAACCATTGGAAACTTATGCATAATTATGCATAACCCTCAAAAGTTATGCATAATTATGCATAATTATGCATAATTATGTATAGTTATGCCAATTTAGATTAATTCCCAGGGGGTCGTTATTGGCTGCTACGTATTTCTTACATCAATTATACTTACAGCTTACGGTATCAGCCCATCTGGGTGTACGGTTGCTGAGATCTGGGAGGTCACTCCCAAATAATAATGGAATTCCCAAATTAAACCGGAGGGTGTTATTAGTTCTTACCTCATCAAATAAGGCATATGGCACAGGTTCAACATTCTCTTCCTTCAGGTACTGTTCCCAATCAAACTGTCTTGAATAACCTGTGAAAGAATCAGGGGTGTTAGACATTATTACATATATCATGTGGTTATGACAAAATAGTGCGTCGTGTTGGCATAACAGTTAAGGTGTTTGGGCTAGAGCTAGAGTTCAAATCCCTTGTTATGATTCAGTGCCAGTGAGAAAGACTTTTCTCACCCCACCCAGGTGTTACAAAATGTAAATGAGGTAAGGTAATGATAAACCGCATTGGCTTTATTGTTTTATCATTAATCCATTTAATTCATTCATCTGGCACAGTAACATTGTAGATGTTGACAGCAAGCATGTTTGCATATTGCCAAGGAAAAGGCTAACAGACATGTATATTCAAAGATCTCTTCTCCAATTATCTGTTAATGCTGATAAGTTAAGATTGTATGAAAAACTTAAATCTGAGTACAGTATGGAGAGTTACCTATACCACACAGATTTTGAGCAAAGATCCGCTTATCGGAAGGTATGGAAGTCTCCATATATACAATATTTAGGGATATCAAGTTGGCGGATAATGAAACCACTGCTTGTCAACTTAATCTCCCAAAGTACTGTTTTTAAATACAACATTGTTAGATGCCAGTAATATAACACAAATAAATGTCAACTAGCATAAGACTTAGACAACATCTCTGTGTAACGCGAGTTCACCTTTATTCATAAGGGTAATCTTTATCCGTTCTTTTTAAGAACATTGTACTGTTCAAGTCGACAGATGATGGTTTCAAACTGCAGTACAAATGTATGTTGAAAATAGTACAGTTTAAAAGCTACATCCCATCAACTTGATATCCCTAGATACCCTGTTAGGAACACAACGGATATAGGTTACCCCGCAGATAAAGGTGAACTAACGTTACTTCTGCCTAGCTTCACTGGGTTGAAAAAAATTACCATGAGGCTTTTGAAGCGTGATCCTATTGGCCTTGCAGTACCCAAGTGGATGAAGGGCGGGGTCATCCACATCTGCCCAGTAGTCGAACATGTCCGTCCATCCATCAAAGTGGATATGAACTCTGGTTTTCTTGTGTTCGGCGGAGGGAGGTTCAACCTTCATGACTGTGCTGACACAGATCATGGTGGGGTTCTGCTTGTCCTTTGATTCCAGCCTCATTGTTGCTTGCCATTTATTGTTGAACATCTGCACAGGCACCTGTTGTATTGGCTCATCAGGCTCTATTGCAAGATTCTCCTCCTGAAATTTCAGAAATATCAGGCATTTATTAAGAATTATAAAAAATGATCATCATCATCATCATCATCGGTCGACGTGATCAAACATGTTCGCACATGTTTACACACGACGGGGTTATACCGCCCCTTACGGGGTGACATACCCTTTCGTATGGCTAATTACAAGACGGGGATGCGCCAGGTCTCCCATCCGGGTGAATGATGTAATTCACCATGTGCCTGATATGAGACAGAGGTTTGCCAGGCCTCCATTGGGGTGATTTGAAGTGAATCACCAACTCCCGACAGAAGGATTTGCACCAACGCACACCGCACCATCGCATGTCTGGGGGTTCTTTAACGTGCATGGGGTATGGCTCTCCCCATACACGGGACCTCCATTTAATGTCCTATCCGAGGGACGACTCATTTTTCACTTGAGTAAAGTGAGGAAAGTCGTGTAAAGTGCCTTTTCCAAGGGCACAAGTCCGGCAACACGGCAGGCGGATTCGAACCGGCGACCTCTCGGTCACGGGCCGAATACACTACCACTGTGCTACGCGATCAAAAATCATGCTGTATAATAAAGTCCTTTTTACTCAACCATACATTTTCTGAGAGATGCTTTCTATATGCATTGAATGTTACTATTTCTGCACTATGATTTCCATGACAAATTTGGTATGTCACTGGATAACAAAGTTCTTTGTACTCAGCAATGTGTTTTACATTAATGTACTAGTGACTGTCAGTCATCTTCTGCAGGGCAATATTTTGCACTGCAGCTAGGTGTTGCCACAGTCTTAATTATAAAGCATCTACATTATAAAGCGCCTTTGGATACATAGTACAAACATGTATATCAAGGTAGTTCTTGCAGTGTTTACATCTATTAGCAGCGATATGTTGCTACAATGCAAAATAGAACAAGTCAGATTTGCCTCCGAGCAAGGTGACAGGAAGTCATCGAACCTCAGTTTGCATACAACAGCAAGATGTATTACATGTACATATTGAACTCTGTTATCCAGTGACTTACTAACCTGACAAAACTTTTCACAGAAACCATACGGAGGAAATTTTAACCTGGCATGCATAGAGGGAATTTTTTTACATGATAACCAATTTAGGAATCACAACATTAGACCTTGGGATATCGAAATACGTATTCCTCAAAATTGATACAATATATTTTGTACAAAACGTCCACAAACCTCAGAAGGATCAAATTGGTCTGCATTCTCCACTTTCACCCCATATATGGCTGCAGGTGAGTCCGTCTGGTAAGTTGTACCATTAGGGGAATCAGGCATGGCTATGGAGACCTCTGTACCCTTCACTGTCATGCTGATTTTTCCCTTTGCACTGCAACAAGAAATAATCTTATATTAGGATGAAAGCTCATCTGTGGAAAATCTTCAATAAGAGATAATCTTGTTTGTACTGAGAATCTGTGTGTTTTGAATTTAGCATGGGAGATTATCTGTGCTGGTAGTTTATAACATAGTATAGAGCCAAACTTTGATCCAAAACAAGAAATGTAGCATTCATTATCACCATCACCGCGTATATCTAGTGCTGAGGCCAGCCGTCTTTGTTCTCTACAGTTATTTTCTTGTTTGCTGCTGTTCCTTGCTCCCCATCTCTTCTGCAACCATGATCTTTGGAAGGTGTTGCTCTTTTTTTTCTTCACATCAGGTTCTTTTCACATATCATAGCTTGCCCCCCCCCCTCCTTCCTTCTTCCTGTTTGACATCAATTAAGTGACACCATGGAAAGTCTTAGCCTGGGCAACCTCAAGACATTACCCAGCCATCACAGTCTAGCTCTGTGAACAAACTTAGAAAGCTTAGAAAGCAGGGCAATCTGGAAGGAGGTTGACAATGGGGGTTACATAAGAAGACCTGTCTAGAAAACATCAAGAGTGGATGTCCCTCAGCCTACCAAATTACTGACAGCTGCATTGCATACGTTAACCTAAAAACCTACAAACCCCCCTCTTCATGTGTAACTTTTTCCTTCCATGACCAGACGGTATAGAGACTATTGCATACACAAAACTGAAAACCATCTTATTGTCTACCTTGCCCCTTATTGACCAGGAGGTATAGAGACTAGGTAGGTACATGTAGATAAGATAGGTAGTGCACTTTTTAAAGAACAGTAATTTGTGACATAGATAGCCCATAACGCTCACCTTCTCACTCCAAATGTGAGGTTCAAGTTGTCGGCTCCATCAGTTGGGAAGACCTCAAAGTCCCTGAAACCCTCTGGATCCAGCAGCTGGGCACTGATGACTTCCATCTTGTGGCTGGGATGGAAGAGTGATCCTTGTTTGTCCTCTTCTTTCAGTTGCTGATCTGGTCTTCTTGTTGGGTACAGTTGGCACTCGTGCCCAAAGGTTGGGGTTATCATGCTCTGAATTTGCTGTGAAATGGTTGTGAGGATTAAAGAGCAATTATTATAATTCTTTACTTAATAGTTACCACGTAACAATACCCAAAGGCTACTCCAGGGTTGAGGGTAACTGTAACAACATCTCTTTACCCTAAGTCAGAAACATATCATGATTGAGACCAGCTCAATTGCTCACCAGGAATGAGGACTAAGCCACCCACTGACAATGACCAATTGTTTTGTATATTGTGATCTAAACTTGTGGAGTTGGTGTGGTGCAATGATTAGTGCATTGGGCTTTAGGTTCAATGGCTTGAAGCCCATGCCAGTCTTGATATTGTGTCATTGAGAAAGGCTTTCAATATGATATTCCTATGTAGTGATGCACACCAAGCCTCTCTGAATAATGTGTCTTATGTGTGCACCCACAGATTTGGTGTGCCAATATGCCAAAATCTGTACATATGATATCAAGGACTGTACTTTCTCAAATGGTTTTTCTTTCTTATCTTCTAAGACAAATGCAACTTGAGACAATGCTTTGTCACATACCCCATGTTTACTGGCCACCTCCCTGGTAACACCACAAGGCACACACAGGTCTTTGTTTCCTTCTATGACTCCAAGGAACTTCTGGGAACCTTCAGGAAGGGCTTTGCTTGGCCACATGTGGTTGGAAAGAAAAACTGCTTCAGCTGAAAATAAAGGCAAATCTACATGAAGTTTTTTTGCAGTCTTAATAATATCCCTATGAAGCAGTTGAAAACAGAGGCAGAAGAACCCCTTGCTAAGCAAGATGCAGCAGTATTCTCTTTGCACTACCTACCTTAAGTTTACCTTTATCATATCAGGAACAAGTCAAAAATCTATAGTTTTGCTCATCCAGATAGCTAAGCATTAGTTTCAAGTTACCTCCAGGTAAACAGACAACCATGATCGAGAAGGGATAGATCCTAGACTGAGTGGATCAAATAAATCTGTCTCAAAATGCATCTGTACTCATAGCACAAAGTATAAACATGGTCTGTTATGCCATAGGGTGATTTACTAGGTATGCGTGGACCGCGAGGCGCAGTGGCAGCATTTGCGGCTCGAGACCGAGAGGTTGCGGGTTCAAATCCAGCTGCTGTGTCACCGATCTTGTGCCCTTGGGAAAGGCACTTTTCACAACTTTCCTCACTTAACTCAGGTGCAAATGAGTATCTAGTGGCCTTGTGTGGCTTGGTAGGGCTATGTGGCCGAGACAGGCCTTAGGGGCATGTTTGGGCATGAGCGGCACCCGCCATGGCACACGAGTCAGGGGTAGGAGGAACCCCTTACATCCTTGGTCGGAAGTCCTCCTAGGAGACGGATACTCCGAACAACAAAGCTGCATCTGCTGGAGCCGCCTCACACGTTGCATACAGTTCTGTCCCTGTGGGACTTAGTGCTCCAGTAGACGAGAGGGTGGAGAAGGAATTGCACACCCCTCCTTCACCATAAAAAGTCATGTGCAGGTCAGGCAAACAGGCAAATAGCCTGTCTGCCTCCTCATCTGTCCAACTGACAGGAGAAACAAAAACAAAAAAAAGTACGCAATACTAACAAAGAATTATTTATTTTCACTCTTGTATGAAATCTAGGGTTTCAGTAGATGCCAATACCAAAAAAAAAACAGTATTTGGGCCTTGTCTGTACTTACAATCTCCATTCAAGATGTCTGCACTTTGCTGTAGACCACAGTTGGGACATTCCACCACCTTGGTGGATTTGAGCATGTCTCTCTGGAATTCATGGACCGTCTTCTTCTCAGTTGCCACGCATTGAGGACAGGGAATGGTCACCTAAAACAACAAATATGTCTATTTTCGCCAGCATTCCCTTTCAAGTACATTTTTATGTAGAATAGTTCATTCAAAAATAAAGGCAAGCAGCAAAGTTCTGTGCTTTCACAATAGCCAGGAAATCAGCACCATGGAAAGACAATGAGTGTGCCTCTTGGATAACGGGAAAGCAAAGGAAATTAGCATAGTCATGTGCTTTCATAACAGTTAGCAAATCAGCACCATGGAAAGACAATGAGTGTGCCCTTTGGAAACGAGGAGCATGATATTTCCCCATATATGCAAATGAAGATGCAATGAGCTTGAGTTAACTAATTGTGTCCTCATTTCATGTATGGGAAAATGCCATGATACTGTTACTGCCCATTGGTAATTGATACGAGATGCTTTCTCACTAAGAATTCAGACAGTTTGACAACGTGAAAAAGGCATAGGAGGCAAGCTATAATGGCCATGTATATGGGAGCACCTAAAACGGCTGTTTTTACAAACTGTGCTGTAGGGCAAGCTTATATTGTTCAAGAACACAACACAGAGCATGGAATGATCACAGGTGGTAAGAAAGGATTCAAAGCAACATCTAACTTAACTACAACACCAAACACATGACAGACAAGCATCTTCACACAGTGTGCCTGGCTACTTACAACTGCAGAGAGTCCCTGTGTCCTGAGAACATACTCCACTACAGTCAGGCAGCTATGGAAGATCTGCTGAACCCAACCAACGTCCGTGCCTGGCTGGGGCTTCTGAGTCCTGGCTGCTACAGTCAAGTATGGGCCTCCTGTTGGACAGAAGAATTTTGATTCAATGTTTAATGTTTTTTCCCTGGAGCTGCCATAGTTGCCACCATCCAGTGTAGGAACATCCTCACTAAATAGCTTTAAACAATGCTTACAGTTAGGTAAGCAAAGGTTTAAGGTGTGATAGGTCATTCAGTGTAATATCACCAGCTGCTACCATGCTGCAAGCTTACAAAGCTGGTGTGCTGTTACAAACGATGGTCATACATAATATCAACGCTTTGAGCTTCTTGAGCTTCCAAATTAGGACATCTGCATTTAAGCATTAAGCAATTGTTTATGTGCACAAGAACGATAGAAGATATACTGTAAACACAGAAATTTTTGCGGTAGTTTTATGTTGAAACATGGTTTTTGCTAGGCCGCTGAATTCACTACGAACCCAAAACCATGGCAAACAGTCTATTTTCCCACTACTGCAATATTAAATCCTCACAAACTTAGATACATTAACAGTAAGCATAAGACTACAATACATAGGTTACCACACAGATAAAGGTTAAGTAGCATCACATCAAAGTCTTACCTAGCGTTTGTGTGTCCTTCAGTTTCTTTGGCTGTACAAAGTTGCTCCGAGGATTGGCAACCTTCTTCCCCAAGCTTCCCAGCTCGCCTGTTAAAGTCTCTACAGCCCAGCCCCAGTCTTGGGTGGGCGTCATGTTGATGAGAACCTTGTTGCTCACAAGTTGCAGCCAATCGTCCAGCACTACGTCAGTCTGCAGCTTGATGGGGATCAGGGGTACTCCTAACTCTGCTGCAAGCTGCGCCACTGTTGAAATTACCACAGCAAAGTGTCAAAGAAACAATAAATAAAGCTGTTACAATTTTATATCCATACACAAAATAAAGCGCTTACTAACAAGCTTTCGATCAGTCCTCTGATCCTTCTCAAGTTGAAACGACCCAGAACCTAAGTCACACTTCCTTAAGACTAAGGGATAGAGTACTCTAGATAAGATGAGAACCCTTATTTTGCACTATATTGTTACTGTCTAACTCTGGGAAAAGCAAAAGGCATAAGAGCAGTACATAAAAATTTAAGTAGGCTGTCAGTCCAGTTTATATTCATACAGGGTTGTCTTCATGACCTGCCCCTCCTTCCCCCAATGGAAATTTGTTTGTTGGCACAGCCAAAAATGTCACCATTTTTGTCAAAAAAATCTGAACTTCAGAATATGATGCTGACGTTAGCTTGTCAGCTTAAAATGACAGATTTAACAATGGGAATTAAAAACAAGGGCTCCCAAACAATTATTGAAGAGTGAGGTGGGTAAAAATTCAAAGCTGGATATAGCCCTATATTTTTATGACAAAAATTGACAAGAAACAATACCTGCCATTGCAAGCCTCAACTGTCTAAAAAGAAGGAGAAGAAAATCATTTTTACCTCTTTTGCACCGTCCTGTGTCCTTGTAGTCATTGGTGATGCACATGAGGACTACAGCAGCCATGTTCACTGTGTCTGTTACAGAGTTGTTACCATCCATGGTCACCACATACCCCTTTGACTGAAATATGATTTTACACCAAATCAATTGGATGAGGCACACTAAGAAATGAATGAATAATACCTGGGCCAAGACAACATTCAATACAGGTGTTCCAGACCTGGTGATAACTCACTCACTCACTCACTCACGGCCCGTAACCTCAGTGGTCGTAGGGGCTCCCCGACATCCAGTAGCAGTGATTCGTGCCCAACTCTCTCTGTCCTCTGCCCCTCTCCAATATGATAACTGAGGTTATCATATTGGGTTCTGCTGTTATCAGGTGATATTCAATTCAAAAACAGTGATCCTGTCAAAAATTTAACTACCAGATTCAATCTAGAACACATATTAGACTCTCTAACACTAAAAATATCAAGCTACATAAAAATTATGTATCTCTTGTTTGGCCAATCAGGAGAACTGTTACTTACTGTAAGTTCTGTTGCAATATTTTGCACACGACGAAGGTCTTTTGTTGCAAAACTGATAACGACACTCTTTTGAACAGCTTCTGAAAGATGAAGATAAAAACAGAAGGTCAACAATATTTTACTTTGAACTTAACTTTTGAAAAACTCACAAGAAACAGAAACAGAAAAAATGAACACATATGTATATCACAGATTATTGGATGAGAGAAAAATCATAATGATTAGACATATTTTGTGACAGACTTATAAATACACTAGTATGCAGGCAAATTTCTATGATTTGTGCAACTAAAACCCATTTCTAATTATATCAAAATCACAACTGAATGAAAGGAAATTTCTATGTCACAAGCTACAAATGTATGCATACCTTCCGTCTTTACAGCCTTTGATTTCTGCAAGTCCAACTTCTCAGCTTCCACTATTGGAATGCCCACATGTACATCTGTAAGAAGGAGGAGATAATCAATGTATTTTAGAGCAACTTTGTGCACTGAGTGTGTTAACATTTCATCAACATTGCCAACATGTAAGTTCTGTATCTGTATTCAATATAGCTGGCACAACAACCCTTTGGTGTAACACACCAGCTTCGTAGGCACATGGTGCAACAGCAGCTGGTTATATTATACTGAATAACCTTCTTATATAAAGAAAGTCCCTTGGGACGTGACAGTTGATTTCCTTGGTTCTCTGATTTAAGAAAATAAAATATAGCAAGTGGACATCACAGACCTGTACATGTATTCACTCCATAAAACTTACATGTTGTGCACCAAGGCATAAACCTGGTCCTCTAGATTTGTTTTTCAGTTAACATGCATTGGCATAATACCGGTCATAAGCCTTATACCGGTCGATTAAAAATAGTGGAACTTAAAGAGATCTACACATGCAACAATAGTTATTTCTGAGGTATGCACACTTCAGACATCTAGGTGTCCAATACATAATTTACAAAGCATCGATAACAATGCATTCGAAGACAACAAGGCCAAAAGTTTTCAGGTCATTTTCGGGGCAGGCGAGCTCGTCGTGGGACAAACAAACTGTCACGTTCATTGCCAGATTTGTAGATAATAATCACATGTGCTCACGGCACAAGACGAGCATGATTCAACAGCAATCTTGAATTTATTTTGGTGACCTACAACTCGTGTAAAAGTGTGAGGAACTGTTGCATTATCGCCCGGATCTACGGCTGAATGGGTCAAATTGAACGTACGCCGCCATTTTCCCGCCATTTTTAATGCTACGGCCAGCAGTAAAGTTTTACGTCATAGCGGTTGTGACGGACCAAAATTAAATGAAGATTCTTGTCAGTATACGCCCATTTTCTCATGACTATGCTCATGCAGATTTTTGTTTTGTGCAACTACTAACAGGAAAGAAAGGAACAACAGAGGATGAATAAAGGTACATAGCGGCAGTTAATTGTGCCCCGTTTCGTTCGACCGGTATAGTGCACCCCCTTCCAACCACGCGCCCGTTCTCCGTGCAATTCCGCGGTGTGTTCCAATTACGATATTATGTTTTTAAGACCAGAGAGACAAAATAATTTACACAGAAGAAGTGGCAAAGGTAAGCTGTAACAGCAACATGTAACTGGAGAAAATGATGCGTTGATCATTTGCCAAATTAGCATTACTTGAGAAATTGCAGTAAACCGACCGGTATTATGCCAATGGATGTTAAACATATTTTTTAGATTTATTTTCTAATCCATGAACCAACAAATCAAATTGGTGTGACTTTAGGATTTGATCTGATTCAACATTTCTAACATCATATGCAATTCACAAACCTTTCTTGTCTATCTGGACCAGCACCTCCACTGCCCCCCTCTGGAAGATGACCCCATCCCTCCAGACCAGGGACAAGCCCCCGAGCTGGCTGAACTCGGACAGCAGTGATGCCATCAGTCCCGGGGGAGGGGCGGGGAGGATGTGATAGTGCTGAGTCATCTCCAGGTCATCTGGGGAGGCCTTCACAGGCCAAAACTGATCCTGGGGAGAGGGGAGCCAAAATACATAGGTTCAGCTAACACTGTCATTGTAAGATCTATTAAGTAATATTACCTCCAGAAAAGGAGGGTCACCTCCTGATAGTAGGTTTCAAAATTGTCCATGTTGGGTGTTTGCAGCTGCATCTCATGATTGGTTTGGTGAATCATTATGTATCTTGGCTCATGGTTAAATGGCAATATATATATATATATATATACATCATAAAACAATGAAATAATTAAACATACAAAACCATTTTGTTAGCAATCTACAATGCTCTTAAGATCACAAAATGCCTCTTGTAAAACATTGTGACAAGTATGATCAGAAATGAAAAAGGACCAAGAACAGACTGTCCATGAACATTGATTTCAACTTGGTTCAATTACTCATGTTGAATCATCGATCATTTTTGTATGATCAGACATTTGTTCAACCTTCTTCACTATTTCATACATGTAATGAAGGCAACTTTTCTTTGCCAGTATTTTTTCATTCATATGCTTGCATCCATCTTAGGGTTCCCAGAGGATGTCACGCATGTAATTGAATCAACATGGACTTACCAAAGCCACTACAGGTGATGCAGGAATGTTGGCATAGGGCACCAAAGCACCATCAGCACTGACTCCAGGAAGGTTGTATGGGCAGATGCAGATCCCGAGATCAGTCAGGACTCTAGTTGCAAGTGACAACTGGACAGAACAGAAATATGTGAAATTTATGTTGTATGGCTAATCAGTTCTTATGGTACAGACAACATGCTCATTATTGACCTCATTTACATTAAATAGCAAAATCTGGAGTCCACCTGGAAGTGCGCACAATAGTTTTTATTCTGTGACTGGGTTTTCAAATTTCTGTAGATATGGTAAATTTTAGGAAGTGGGTACTGTAGGAAGGATTAAAAATTTCTGTTTCTTTTGTGTCAGTTAGGGTGATGTTCCTCACAAGGCTCTAATACCAGTCCTTTAAGACACTGTATTTCTTGGTTCTCATTGTTGTGGAATGTATTATTGCTGAGTGCTAAGCAGAGATATCCCATTTTTAAGATTTTGGTATGATTCAACTAGGATTTGAAGCCATTTCCTCCTAAACTTACCATCTAATATATGATTCCAGAAAGCCAATCAGATATCTGACGAAGATTGACGAGATCCATGTCAAAAGTTTGTGGTGAGTTTTTCTGTTTTGTTGCTCAAATTTTACAAGCTTAGGAAAGTGAAGCCTTACATTGTTTCCTGTGACATTTGAGAGGGTGGACAAAGCACTCTCTGGGATGACATTCACGTCTGGTGCAAATCCATCCAGATTGTGTCCGATTGGCACCAACAGTTTGGACGTGGACACCTCTTTAACAGTCTGTACAAACCACTTAACATCCAGGATGACTGGCTGGTCCTTCAGCATGGGAAGGTAGAACACCTGACCCTGTAGGGATGGGGGAAGAGGAATAAAGTTTGATAATGATGATACTGATGATGAAGATGAGTAATACGATGATTATGCACCAGTCCTAGAGCAGACTGCACAAACTTACTGAACTGTGATTGGTTAAGCCACCTAGGGCACCTTGCACCTGGTCAGTGCACTATGCACTTGGCCTATAAAAGCAAGAACATGCTGAACTATGCTCATTCGAGCCCATAACACTGAGGAAGCCACACGACAAAACATGTTTGTTGTGTTGGTTTCAATAAAGTTCCTAAAGAGGGAACATGCGGCTACAGCGTCTTTTCTGAAGATGTGGCGTAAGTGTGAATGGTTGGCTTGAGGTTGTCCTTCCCCACATTCTAATACGATAATAAAGGTTAGACATCCAGGTAATAAGATACGCCAAAAAGCAGTTACTCAAGCATTATCTTAAGTTTGTAGCTTTTGAACTATTGAAAATTCAACTTCCACCCCTTTTTGCATATTGATTCATAGTTAGGATAAACCTGTTCTTCAACTAGATTTCTTTTAAATATAAATTCACAGCTAGGATATAAAAAAAAGACCTCCAACAAGATCTCTTCAGTGTCACTGACAAAAAGTGTGTCACTGACTGGAGACCTGGCGCATCCCCGTCTTGTATTCAGCTATTCGAAAGCGTATAACACCCCGTAAGGGGCGGTATAACCCTGTTGTGTGTAAGCACGTTGACTGATGATGATGATTACAAAAACTAGTGGGTGCTAGTTAAAATGTCTGACCGTTTCCTAAATCATATCCAGTTGCTTGAGTAACTGCTTTGTGGCAAAGATCAGTAATATTGTAATAGTTGTTGTCCACCTTGTAGTGCTTAGTGGCACAAACCTATTTTTACAACCAGGGGTTGCCAACTCTTTCCCTCTAACAAGCTCAAAGCACCTCCTCAAACACAAGACCCCCTCATAATTCCTCAGAGCAACATTGTGTTGTTGCACAAGTTTGACACTATATCTTGATGTAATGTTAGTTCACCTCTTTCCATTGGGCTAACTTATATCCGTTGATGTTAAAAACAAGGGGGTAGGAATATCAGATCAAAGGATGGCAATTTCAAACTTCAATAAAAAATATTCCAATTTATAACCACTGTCAATCATCAACTTGACATCCCTAAATACCCTGTTTTTAAAAACAATGAATAAAGTTTACCCTGCAGATAAAGATAAAATTAGCATAAGAATTCTCCATGCAAAGATAAACATGACTTACCATATTGTGTAACACTTCCAGTGCCTTCCCATATGCCAGTATGCCATCTCCCAGCCACTTCTTGGGTAGCTCCTTCACAAGCGTTTCCAGCGGAAGAATTTTCTGCTTGAGAGCAACGGCCTTGAGATGCTTGAGAAACTCGTGAAACTCCGGGGACTGACTCTTGAACTGAGGCCACAGTTTGTCTGCTGTGTCCATCATTTCCTGAATTTCCACAAGTAGCTTTTCTGCTCCCTATTAGGCAAGAGATAATAGCTTCTTCAGGTCAGTGAAAATGAGAGCATAACATAGTTCTTGTTTTTTACAACCACATATTTTTCAAGAGCTGGTGTTTTGATGACCATCTGTCTTATTCATGGCAATACTTTCTTGTTAACTTTGCACTGCAGCTAGGTTTCACTGCTAACGATATACTCTAAATGCAGAAATGTTGGTGGTGGATTAATGTTTGCGGCTTTCGCAGTGACCACTTTAAAGTGAACTTAAACCGCCAAGAACATTTTTCTACTATGGTATTAGATTGCAGTCTATACTGTTACCGCGAAATTAAAACCACAGCAAAAAGTCATTTTTCCCGCTACCGCAAAATTAAATCCTCGCGATCTTAAATGCATTTACAGTAGTTCCAACATATCATCACATCAATATTGTTTGAAAATAATGATAAGACACTTAGTCTATGTGATACCTAGCTGCAGTAAAAAGTGCACCAGTTATTTGACATTGACATTGCCCCGAAGAAGGTGGCAGACAGTCAACAAAATGTGGCATTTCAGTGTCAAAAGAGAAAGCGTTTCATTATCAAAAGTTTAACTATAACAGGTGCATTCCTTACACTAACATGTAATGATGATGCCCAATGGAAAGCTTTATGCTAAATGTAGAGAAAAAGAATTGGAGAGTTTAAAAGACTGTTTCATGCTTGCATCTTGGATTCAGGAAAGGTGAGTACAATGCATGATTCATTTGCAGTAAGAACAAGACTTAGTTTGGCTCCAATATATTGTCTCTTGTAAGCAAACAGTCAACAACATAACGTTCAGCACTAAGGACAGGGTATTCCAACATCTTTTCTGATCTAGCAAACCATGAAAATAACATACCATGAAGGAACATTTAGCAATGAAAAGGTGAATGAAAAAAGATGTAATTCTTACAATAAGTACATTGTTCATGTATTTTTGTCAATTTGTATGTTTTTCTGTCAATATCATTTTCAACTGCAGAAAAATACCTAAAGTAATATGAATGCAGCTCTTACCTGTGATTCATCAACAGATATAACCTTGATCGCCTGCCTCAGGTCAATCATTTGTTGGCAACTCTGTCCAAAATTGCACTGACTGTTAAAGTCCATGCCGGCTATACTCCTAAAACAATAAAAATAAATCCTTAGCATGATATTTCCCACTCTCCACTCCATTTTCCAATGTAATACTAATGCCAATGGGACGTGGTTAGGTCACACAAGCATACAATGCAGGGTTGTAGCCAGCACCTGTCCTTCAGTCCTTTGAAGGAATTTTGCAGCTGGGGACTGAAAAAAATATTTCCCCATTCCGTCCCCAGGGACAGACAAAAATTGATATGTAAAGATATAAAAAAAAAAACTGAAACCCATGTGTTCTTCCTCACCAAAATAGATGCCATTGAACAGCTTAGTCTACAAGCAAAATTTGCACCTCAAAATGCAGGAAATAGTGTTTCAGAGGGTCTAGGTTTCAAAATTTTCTGGAACCCAGACCCCCTAGAATCACGCCATGCCTTCAGTGCTCAATAGGATTCCCATTCAAAATCGAGGGGACTGAAAATGATTTCAGGCTGGCTACAACCCTGAGACAATGTGTCAGACATTTTTAAGTTTGGTTACACTTTCCACAAATCTCTAGGATTCACAACTATTGAAATTTTGTTTGGGTCTATGTATATTAATGATGATGTGCAAGTCATTGTGAGGTCATGATATTCAAAATACTTTTGTCAGTACACCAGGTAACAAATAACAGTAGTTCACCATTTTCCGAGGGGGAACCTATATCCGTAATTTTCAAAGGCATGTTATTTAGGGCTATCATGCTAACAAAATGTGAGTTCAAACTGCATATTTTGAAGATATTACAATATGAAACAACCGTCCATTGACTAAATCTGCTGTTTCTAAAGTCAACAGATAAAGGTTACCCCGTGGATAAAGGTAAACTAGTGTTAACGTTGGTTAACCTTTATCCGTTGGGTAACCTATTTTCGTTGTATATAAAGATACTGTAGGGTACAGTATTTGGGGATCGTTAAGTCTATGGAAGGTAGTTTCAGATTGCAATATTTTGAAAAAAATTGACAATTGAAACCCACGTAGAACCGATAAACACAGTTTTTTTAATCAACGAATTTAGGTTACCCCACGGATTAAGGTGAATTAGCGTTACCTGTTTTGTGACATTTGATTAGCCAATATTGCTTCCAATCCCATTTCTGAAGCCCAGAATTGGAAGTTGAAAAGTTGAATGAATCGGATGCAAGTCAGCCACAGAACATCAAAATCTCAATGTAGTACAGCTTAGAACTTACCCTTCCATGGTGTGGACAGCCCCCCTGGCTAGCTCCACAGCTGAGGTCATGTCAAATGTAGACGACTCCTCTTCTCCTGACAACTGAGCCAAGAGGCAGGGTGCTTTGGGGACCTGTTATGGGAAGTAAGTCACCTTTAAGTAATATGCATAATATTCATGGTTAAAATTCAAACTCAGTCTATTGCTAAGTTTGCTTATATGGACAAAACAGTGAAGATGTCCAGGTAGTAGTTTTATATTTCAAACAACCAGAGTTAGCAAGGACAGGACTCAAGCTACACACAAGAAAAGAGGTTACAGTTTTACTGATGAAATTAGCATCATTAACTGAACATATTGGTACATACAAAGCATGCGTCATTTTCTTAAATTACTGCATTATTAGATTATTGTTACAACAATAATTGACAACAGAAATATTGGTTTTCATGGCAATTATGAGCAACCAAACTCACTCACTATCCATGGTCTTTACAAAACAAGGTCTTTACAAAAACATCTCTATCAACAAAAATGACTGTTTCATAGTAAAAGCCTGTTGATGATGCTTTGCCAAAACAACCCACCTACCCGCATTTTCATTATTGGAAAGCTTGCCATCTTAGCTTCCTCCCTAATGCACTATCAATAATGTCATTATCTACAGTGGCTCTGTAACATTTTGAGAATGCAGATAGCAAGCCTGCATAGCTACTAGAACACACACTGTCAGATAAATGTCGAGGCCAATGCTCACCTTTGCCCAAATGCCCTTGATGATGTCTGCACCCCTAGTACATGTGCTCCTACCATTACTGATCACCACAAACATAGTCCCCTCATTCACAAACAGGGCACTGTTCAACTGAAAGAAAACGACAAAGAAACAAGTAGTTAACACCCCTCCATAGCTATTGGCAAACTTACGTCATGTTACGTCAACATAATTCTTCCAGGTACCCTAAGACAGAATAACATTCAATCCCACTAGCATAACATTTCGTAGAATAACATTTGATCCCACTTGCTTAAAATTGGTTGGTGATGAATAACATTACTGTTTGATTAAACTGACCTTCGATATCTCACTTGCAAAGGGTATTGCTATATGATAAGTTGTAGCATTGATGAAGGTTATACATATCATTCACATAATGCAAAGCAATAGTTACTCAAGCAACTAGACAAAGTTTGGAAATGGTCAGACATTTCAGACAGCATGCACTGCCTTTTTGTCGGAGACTAAACAATATGTATTTTCCAGGCTTTTTTAGCTAAAACTCTGAATTGATAAATATTATGTCAATGAGGTGAAGACAATTATAACTTGATAAAGTTGGTTCAATATCAATCAATCAAAAATGGTTTATTTCTAAAACAAGATACTGGCAGCCAGGAGCAGAATTTTGTCTTGTTGTACATTAAAATCTCTGCTTATTTTAACATACATAAACACAATTTCTAGCACGTTATTACACATTAAAACTAATGATATCGGAGAGTATTACTGTTTTAGTGGATAAATTATTTGACATGAATAAAAACATACATTACATGATTTACAGTTTGTAATCAGTGTCATTTTGTTTCGTTGAGTAGATACAGAAGATGAAGTTTAATTGTACCTCTTCAGGACTGCAATAAACGATTTCGAGAGTGCGTTTCTTCCCACCGTGCTGCAGCACACAGTCCTGGTACACTTCTATCTGTCCCGGCAGTGGGGGGTTGGACAGTTTGGAGACTTTTGGCAGGAGCGACACCAACAGTTGTGCCGCGGCTGGAGTGTAGTCTCCCACAATGACAACTCTGTACTGGGGTGCCTTATAAACCAGATTCTCATTGCCTCTATCTGTAAATATACATTTGTACAAAACTGTTAAAGGGACAAAATGTAGAAATATGGCGCAAAAATTTCAAATGTTCTGAACTTGAAAATCTCCATTCAGATTGACATTTGCAACTTATTTCTAACTTACATGTTTCTGCGTCATTTTATCACATTTCTAGTGCTAATTAACAACGTCAAAGTAAGCCGCGACCAAATTCACTTACTTCCGGGTAGCCTACCGGAAGTAAGCCGACCGTAGATTTCCGAATCGACCGTTGTGGTCACAGATCTTCGGAGCTTAGCGGGGACTTTCAACAAACTTCAGTAATGATTCGAGCGAACCACCGAACGCGTTCTAAAGCGCACTTTGGCTCGCCGGCGAGTTGAATAAAATGGCGGACAACTCAAGCGGCGGAGGGAAGTACGCATATTTCAAGACATCCTCACGGCTCAACAAAGTCGTATCAATACCTTGTGAATATTGCTGTGCAGTGTAATAAGGTAGACTCAACTCATTATGTAGAGAAATGACCGAAAACAGTGACTTTAATTTTACATTATGTCCCTTTAAGTGCAGAACTAACCGATGCAAAAATTCCCCAATGCCATGTTTAGTCCGTCTCCTAAACAACAGATATTCACGGTGTGAATTGTCGATTTTTAATCATGTTGCAATTAAGATCCATTGTTGTTTCTACAATTATCATAACATTTGTCTTAAAGTCAAGGTAATTCGCACTGTATTGACTATAATTGCAAAATGTACATTTTTAAAGCGTACTTTCATGTTGATGCTTTAAAGTTTATGCTCAGATGTAAAATGTTGTTTAACCATGCCTGTATTGCACCGTATATGTAATTCAGCTTATGGCTGCAAAGTATTACGTTTTAATAAACCATTCATTTATTCAATTCATTCATTTGTAGGAGTATAGATTAATTGTAATGCTCTTTTAATACAGATGCAGACAAAATGTGATGATACTATTGTTTCACAAATTTTGTTCTAGGCTTTGAACCAGCAACCAAATGCTATTCATTATAGCCATGAATTACCTCCATGAAAAATGGGGGTATAATTTTTGGCTTATGTGTGAGCTTGTGTATAAAACCTGAGACTGGACTGTGGTATATGTATGTATGCAGGTGTTGTTGACCAAAAGACGATACTGGGCCTCAGGGTTGTAGCCAGCCTGAAATCATTTTCCGTCCCATCAATTTTGAGTTGTATCGAGCTCCCAAAGTACAAGACATTGTGCTGAAGGGGGTCCGGAAATTTTGAAATCTGGACCCTCTGAAAAGCTATTTCCTGCACTTTCAGGTGTAAATTTTGCTGGTAGATTAAGCTGTTCAACAGCGTCTGTTTTGTTGAAGAATTACACAAGGGTTTCATGATTTTATACCTTTACATATCGATTTTTGTCCGTCACTGAGGACGGAATGAGCAAATTTTTTTCCGTTCCCAGCTGCAAAATTCCGTCAAAGGACGGAAGGAGGTGTGTTGGCTACAACCCTACTGGGCCTCCTGGCGGCTGACCTTGGTACTGAAACAGTAGTAACTATTCCTTTTTTTGTATCCTTTGTCCTTATAGTACATGCTGTGGTATTGATTTTTGAGTGGCACTTCTTTCAGAAAAACTCTGGATCAATCGAGGAAAAAAATCATCAAACACAAATTCTAAAACGTACTGTTACAACTCACCTTGGAAGAAGCTTAGAATGTCTTGAAATGACTCCAAGCCCTTGGCTTGACTTGCAGGAGGGGTGACGAGCGGACAGCCGGTAAAGTCCACTTTGAGAAACCCTCTTGGCGTATACTCCTTCTCCACGAAGACAGACAGGGAGGACACAGAGGTGAAGCTCATATCCAGGACACCCAGTCCTGGGCTGTGCTTTAGGAGATGTAAGATGGAGGCTTCTGTCAGCTGTCTGCAGCCTCTGAGCTTTACCTACAAAGGCAACAAATACTGATTATGTTAGAACACATGAAATGATGATGTAAGATGGAGGCTTCTGTCAGCTGTCTGCAGCCTCTGAGCTTTACCTACAAAGGCAACAAATACTGATTATGTCAGAACACATGAAATGATGACATAAGAACACATGAAATGATTAAGAACACATGAAATGATGACATAAGAACACATGAAATGATGATGTAATATGGAGGCTTCTGTCAGCTGTCTGCAGCCTCTGAGCTTCACCTACAAAGGCAACACATAATGATGATGCAGGAACACATAAAATGGTGATGTAAGAACACATGAATTGATGATGGAGGAAAAGCTATGATTTGAGCTTCACCTACAAAGAAAACACGTGATGATGACGTAAGAACTCATAAAATGATGATCACAAAGACGATGCAAGACACTGCATGTATGGATGGATGAAAAGCTATCAAGATTTGACAAACACATGGAGTCATACATTTACCTTGTAGACTCCAACCACAAAGCACTGGACCATTCACAAACTTGCCAACAATGACAATCAACTGAAGAGTGGCCCAAACTGGAGCCAAAAGCTCCTACCAGGCCAAAACGATCTACCCTACTCAACTTAATAAGTCTACTCTAACTACTCTTCCCTACACCACTCTGCTCTACTCTAACCTACTCTACTCTATTCAATTCACTCTGTTTTTTGCAAGTACACTGTGCATGGAAGCTCTGTGAAATAACCACTACCTTAGTCTACATTGTCAAGTACTTTCTCTACGACTGTTCACGACAATTTGAGGTGAGTTAAGTCAGCTTTAACATCTTGTCATGATAATTCATATCACCTGAGTCATGTGACAAGAGAACTCCGAGATGGGCTCTACCAGGTTGAAAAGGATCAGTAACTGTTCATGATACTCAAAAGCTCTCCAATTAGCAGAACTGATGTTTATTGTGTGAAATAGTTTTATGTATTTCGTTAAAATGCAAGTTAGCTATATCTCACCTCCTCGAGTCCGCCCACCTGACCACACCTGGCCAACCAGTAGACACCTGCATCAGTCAGGTGAGTACAGCCCTCACAGTCTATGGTGTGCAGTTTTCCACTGAACTGAGAGAGGGCGCTGTACAACACTCGGAAGGTGCTGTCAGTCAGTTGGTCTATTCCTCCAAAGTCCACATGCCCCAGACAGGCGTCCACATACTGGATTTTAGCCTGGATGAAAATGAATGACAGAAGAAATTATTATGAATTATGTAATTATTTTTTCTTAAGTGCAGAAAGTCAAAAGGCAACACTGCATATCGATGCTATTTGAATCACCGCAGTCTATGAAAAATGGAGGTAGAGTTTTTGGCCTGTTCCTTTGTTTGTTGTTGTTTGTGTGTGTGTGTGTGTGTGTGTGGGTGTGTGTGGGTGTTTGTGAATGCGGCTGTGTTTAAGCCATTGTGTGTGTGTTTGTGTGTGTGTGTGTGTGTGTGTGTGTGTGTGTGTGTGTGTGTGTGTGTGTGTGTGTGTGAATGCGGCTGTGTTTAAAGCCAATTTAGCTAATCATTTAGGATTTTACCATTAGTCAATTGTGTGTGTGTGTGCGTGCATGTGTGTGTGTGTGTGTGTGTGTGTGTGTGTGTGTGTGTGTGTGTGTGTAACATGTACGTCCAGCAATTGAAGTAAATTAAAAAAGATTGCAAGACAGTTTTGTGACACTTACCTTAAATGATTCCAGTGGATAGTATGTCTTAACATCCAGGCCTGTGAAGAGCTGCTCCCAACTCATATCAACAGGGTCAGGTTCTGAAAAGTGTATCATATAATAATTATATCTTAATACAATTTGAATGTTGCTTTCATATTCAATCTGCAAATTCAATGTACTCTTTTCTTGGCCACCTTCTATGTAACTTAAACTTTCAAGCCACTTAATGGCAGTTCACCTTTATTCGCATGGTAACATATATATAGAATACAACACGGTGTTTTCCGTATCACCCGAGGTACCAGCCCGACGGCTGAAGGGTGATCCGACCCGCGGGTAGGCTGGGACCGAGGGTGATGCGGAATACACCGTGTTGTATTTTATTTATGTCATACCCACCTGAGAAAACCCATGTTTTGATGCGAAATGAGGCAGAAGTTGAACAAATTTGGTGCCCTCGAACAAAAAGTGTTGCAACAGCAATGTTCCAACGTCCGAATCAGGTATTCCAATTGCCAACCGTGCCACACTCGGCCCGCTCGAAACGGTTCGATTTACTCGAAAGAAGCCTGTGTGATACGCCTTTCGAACCTGTGCGATACGGATTAGTTTTGGCCCGGTCCAGAACACCGTATCGAACGTTTTCGCGTCACAGGTATGATATAAAACGAGGTACTAGGGATATCTAGTTGACGGACGTTGGATTCAAATTGCAATAGTTTCATAGTATTCCAGTCTGAAACAGCTGTTCAATTGATATCCCTAAATACTCTGATTGTAATACAACGGATAAAGGTTTTCCCACGGATAAAGGTGAACTAGCGTTAATATAAGGTAAGGTGGTTGACCTTAGCCTTTTCAATGTGGTAGGGGACTTATGGTTTGTTATCAACAGGGGCCTATTTACACCTGGGTGGAGTGAAGAAAGTCATTGCCTTTCTCAAGAGTATAACATCAGTGTATGGTACTACAGTAGAAGCCGCTTAGTTGCACGGCCTTTTTACCAGTAAATTCCGTGCAATTATCCGGCTGGTGCAATAATCCGAAGTTATCTAGCTGGACCCTACCAGTTTGGGATTTGGGGATTCCATGCAGTTAACAGAAGTGTGCAGTTATCTGTTTTGCGATCAACTGGCTTCAACTGTACTGGGATTTGACCCCTAGAGACATAAAAAAGCATGATATTTCAAACATGAAATTATCTGACAGAGTTGCCCTGTATATTAAACCGTTTATCAAACTTACCTGAAACAGCTGACTGTGGGCGAATAAGGCCGATGCTCGTATTATTAAAATCCTGAAGTGATGGTGGTGCTGGGATCTGTCAAGAATAAAAAAACTGTTTATTATAGACTTGTCAATGAATGGTTCATATTTTCAGCCATATAGCACAATGATCAAAATTAATGAACACTATGTGTAATCTTGAACACCTACATTGTACTTGTTACCTGAAATCGCTAGAAGGTTAAATGATCGTGTTTGTCTGTCTGTCTGTCAACAGCATTACTTGAGAAGCCATGGATGGATCCTTATAATATTTTGTAGGTGGGTAGGGGTCAAGAAAACAAAGGCCAAGTTTGATAATGGGCCCCCTAGCGGCTTACTAAGGCGAAACCTCCATTTTTGATATCTCGTGTTCAGGACATGCTATGCTTCACTGTGATTTGAGTGGTTAGAGATAGCCCATGGTACAGAGAGTAAGCGCTGTGAGTTTGCAACTACAGAAGCCAATTTCCTTTCAAACTTTGGACGTGAATAACACAAGAACGTGTTGACGGATCATCATGATTTTTGGTATGTAAATAGCATATTAAGTGATGACTTACATGATGAAATATTAACTATTCAAATCAACAGCTAATTTACATAGTTAATGACAAATGTTTATAAATCCACTGTATTCCATGATATGACTTTAAAACGACAACAATTATGCAAACTGCAGCCTCATTTTCATAATTAATGAGAAATATTATAATTCCATAGTGGCGAATGAAGGGAATTTCATACTTTCGATATTATGAAGCTTGGTGAAGGTGAACATTATTAGACATAAATCATGCAAATAAGTTAAATATTTACATAATTTATGAGGAAACACTAAAATGGCCTTCTCTGCTGAGTTTCATACTTTGGACTTGTGCCTCTTGGATAGAGAGGATGATCAACAATACAAATTATGTAAATCAGGATCCTATTTACCCTGATGCATTTTAGTTTTGCATGTCAAGCTATGTATAAAATCACTTCTACTGAAAAAGTAGACATAAAAAATCTGCACCTACTGAACCCTTTTTACATGGTTGTAATTATATAGGATTACATGTAATACAACATTTTCTGTTAGTCCTTATTCACCTGGTCCAGTACTCTCAAGGGCAACTGAAGTCAAGGTCATGGAGGAACATCACATCATCATCGCAACATCATAAATCTTCAATGAATTTTTCTTTCTTTCACTTAAAGTAGTTTTTTTTTTTAACAAGATATTTAAAATTTCTGTAACAGTATCATTACAAACCTGTCTTTTCTGTGGGGCCAGGGTCATACTTGAAACCCTTTTTGTGGCCAAGGACATACTTGAAACTGTCTGGGACTGGGGAGCCGCTCGTAACGGTGGTCGCAGAGAAGGGGCCTGTTGGATTTCATCAAAATTATCGACGTTCTGTAGAGTTTGCAGAGTGGAGGTCTGTTGGACTTCATCAAATTCATCAATGTTTGCAGTCAGAGCTTGCGTCGCTTCTTGTGCAAATAGGAAGTCATCCTCTGTTAGACCTTTCTTCTTGCTGCTAGGCCCCTTCTTTTTCTTTCCCCTAGAAAAGAATGTTTTAGGCAATGTATTAGTGACCTAATTTCTTCAAAACTATTTCTTACACTCAGGATGAGTCAACATATAATATAAGTATAACGCTAGTTCAACTTTATCCGCGGGGTAACCTATATCCGTTGTTCCAAAAAAAACTTGCATTGCAAGATATCAAGTTGACGGATGGTGATATAAGATAATTTATTGCAATTTTCAAAATATTAAATCTTGAAACCGAAGTCCGTCGATTTGAAATCCCTAAATACCATGTTTTTAAAAACAACGAATATAGGTTACCCCACGGATAAAGGCAAACTTGTGTTACATCTTGAAATTTTTTTGATGAATTTTTGAATTCTGAAGCATATGATAACGACTAACAACAACAAACACTGTCCCAGATCTATTAACCCCTCCCCACATTCCAAACCTAAATATTATCCCTTAAGCTTCTTCCCTACCCCTTCCAGAGCTGTCGGATGTCCTGAGCAACACTCCTTATCCAGTGACAGGTAGTCTCTTCTTCAGCAAACGTTACCTCCTTAAAGCTACCTCTGTGAAAGTTCAAGCGTCTCAGACGGCGAAACGCCGTTTGCGACAAACGTCCAAGGCGTCTTAAATTATTGGGACGCTTTGGACGGTTAAGGCGGCGGACGGCATGGGACGGGCTTTTGAACGCCCGGCGAAACGTCCAAGACGGTCCGAACGGCATAACAAACGCTTGGACGCGTCTAGATTGGCACTTTAGACTCGTCCGGTCGGACGTTCGGGACGTCCGAGACGGCGTCTGAAAGCGGGCAGCCGGACGCTCCCGCGCTCCGTCGGGCGGGCCCCCCGCTGGGAACAGACGTCTCTGCGGACGGACCAGACGCCGATTGCGACGGACGTAAATGACGTAATCCAGGCTGCTGGGACGGATCGGACGCCGATTGCGACGGGCATAAACGGCGTAATCCAGGCCGCTGGTACGGGCGGTAGCCTCCACCACGCCTTCCCACGGGGGGTACAGATCGTAAAATTCGACAGAAAATGGAATGAAAGGCCAAGAGGCAGTCATCGCTATATTATTAAAGGTTAATATCTGGGCCAAACTCCTAGCAAAATATTTTTTCTTCAAGACACAGTTTTAGTTAGTCAGGCAGTACAGTAGAAACTCATAACGGGCCGGTGCATTTAATTTGGAACGTGTGCAGACGGCTGTCCGGACGCCGTTTCTGACGGCGTCCGGTCACGGCTATGATTTTATGGCCTCTAGGGATAAGCGTTCCCACATAACAAACAAACAAATATTCAGCCAGGCAGTGAATTGTAGAAGACCACCCACCACCGGGCCGTCAGATTTAGCTAAAATCAAACACAACTTGAACAAATTTCTTCGTAAATTGTTTACACGTACTCCGCGGCGTTTAATCAACTTTGCTACATGTACGAAATTCAATCCGGCCTTCAATCGTGTCCGCGGCTTTTTGTGCCGCCGTGCCGACACGTTACATCAGAATGGACGAGCCCACATAACATCAAGGGTAAATACAGGACGTTTGAAATTTTCTATCGTAAATTTTAATTGCACCAGTATTTGCTAAAGACTGGATATATAAATGTGAAATAACGTTAAATTTTCTACAAAGATCATAAGTCATTTTTTTTTTATTTCGAGGTAGCGAAATAAAGTCTTCCGTTTCATAAGTTCCTAACCCCAAGTAGTTGGAAGAGCCGACTAAGATTTTGATTGGCACCGGCAAAATCGGTAGGTGCTATCTCATTATCTGTTGTCTAAATCTACATTTTAACAGCATTATCATTCTTAATAGAAACAACAGATATTTTTTACAAGTATTCTACAACGTGTTCATAATTCTTTTTATTTTGTGGCATCAAAACAAGATCCTAAATTTTATCATTTCTTCGCGTATGTGGGGAGGGCACCCGTAACAACAAGTCGTCGGTAAACTTTGCAACAGATGAATGTACAAAAAATTAGAATAAAATGCGAAGTATTCACTTACCGGCGCCTGCAAAGTATCGACAATCAGCTAACGGAAGAACCGCTGCTTCTTTTGACGTCTGTCACATCTGTGATTTCTGCTGTCCAAGGTTTGCTGCTTCGAGTAAGTAGTATAATTTTTCCCCCTTGTCGGCGCACGACAAATAATTTTTGTACATTCTTTTTAGTATAAATAACGGATACAGTCATCGCCGAAAACCCAACCTCAGCACTATGTCGTACAAACATCAGCTGCTACGTCTAGACGTGAAGTCCTTGGTCCAAAAGTGCGCAAAATTTAACAAACGGACATGAAATCCACAGAAATAGTCACCTTCTGAACATAAGTCCTGCAACCGCCGGAGTGTTCAACGGTCTGAAATTCGAATTCACCCGCTGAAATTGGCGCATGTGCAGAAGTTAAAACGTCATGTTTCCCGTGGGGATCATAAGAAAAGACGCAGCCGTCTGCCGGCGTCGGGTGACTAAGTATTTTATAGCCCCATCAGTGGCCGTCTCCGACGGCAATGGAAGGTCTTTCAGCCGTTCGGGCGTTCACCATAAAAACTGACAGAACGTCACGGACGCTCACGATGTGTCCACGGCCGTTTCGGACGGCAATGAACGCGTCCAGAACGTCTGAAACGCGCTCGGACGCCATTGGACGCTTGTAGACGCCGTCCGGGTAGTTTCGGACGCTTGAATTTTCACAGAGGTACATCTGATTACTATAATGGCAAATTAAAGTCAGGGCTCGAAATACTGGGTGCATGTGCACCCAGGTGCACCCAAAATTGGAACTGTGCACCCAATTTTTTTCAGTGGGTGCACAGGGTGCACCCAAATATTTTCTTAGGTTTATGTATGTAAAGATATCAAGTATACTAGTATACATCATATTCTTGACATCCAAGTGTTAGAAAGGTAATAAAAATGTCTGTCATGGTACTTGTTTAAGAATTTGATAGCTTGTATATAGCGCGTTAGGTGGCGCTTTTAGGGGCAGCCACAGTCTATTATCGCTCCCCTTTTAACTCGTGTTTCTCAAGTACTTAAAAGTTATTTAGGGGACAGCAATGGATGTATGTTTGTCTGATATGTCACTGAACTCACAAGGCATATTAGGAGCGTGGTTTTCCCTGAGTCCATCAAGTCATTGCGGAGTTTGTTCAACAGCGTCACTGTGAAAGGATCTACCAACAATGGCGTCGATCCTGAAGTACTCCTCCGGATTCCTGCGTGCCTGCCGCCAAGCAGCCAGGCCTCTCCTGTCACAGCAAAGGTCCCTGTTGAAGACCCATGGATTACTCAGGACTTCTTGCAGACCAAGAGGGAGTAAAGCAGGCAGGAATCGGATTCGTCAAATCCAGACCATCACAGGCAACAGACCGCCGTTTACAACACAAGGTACCTCTCTATTATGCAAATCAGCACGCAACAAGTGCATTCCTGACGAGCTGAAACAACAACAACATCCGAGAGGGACCAGGAATGTATCGTTTCGTAACCTTGTTAGAGTTCCTATACTGCGGAAGAAGCAAACTGAACAGGTACAAAATTTTCCATCCATCTACATGTGTAACGCCCGGTCGTTATTTAACAAGCTTGATGAATTCGAACTCACTATCCGCCAACTAAGAGCGGACGTAGCGATCATCACAGAGACCTGGTTTTCCACGAGAATGGCATCCGACATCCTGAATGTGGAAGGCTACTCACTGTTTTCCACCTGTAGAACGGACCGACGTGGTGGCGGGGTTGCCGTATACATCCGGGAGGACATACAGGCCAAGGCAATTCCCCAAGTCCGTGTACCCTCGGAGCTTGAATGTGTTTGGGTACGGCTCAGACCCACCAGACTTCCGCGCCAGGTATCGTCCATCGTGTTCTGTGCTACCTATATACCACCCAACTCCAAGCATCAAGACCTCTTGATCGATCATTTGATCACAACAACTGACTTGTTGAGAGAACTGCATCCTGACATAGGATTAGTATTTGCGGGTGACTACAACAGACTGGACCACAAGCCACTCCTCTTGGCCCATCAACTCCAACAGGTAGTCAACTCTCCAACCCGCGGGGAAGCAACTTTAGACGTGGTTATAACCAACCTGAAGTCGTACTACAATGCCCCAGCGGTGATCAACCCTATAGGAAATAGCGACCACAAAGCAGTTTGGTGGCAACCTAGGGTTCGCCCGAAGACACCGAATAAGACCAAGGACGTGCTCGTGCGCCCCATGCCGGACTCTAGTCTTCGCGCATTCGGTCGCTGGATCACAACACATAACTGGGATGAAGTGCTCAAAGAAGCCACCGTGGACAGTAAGACATTAGCTTTCTATCGCACCCTCCACGAAGCAATGAACAGATTCTTTCCGGAGAAGAAGGCTAAACTACACCACAAGGACAAGCCCTGGTTCACCGCTGCACTAAAGAGTTTGATTCACAAGAGACAGCGAGCACACAGTAACGGACAAATGACTCTCTACAGGTTCCTTCGAAACAAGATAGCCAGGGACATTCTACAAGAAAAGAAAACCTACTACAAGGACCACATCGAGGACATGAAGACGACTCACCCGTCGGAATGGCACAAGTCTATCCGACGCCTTGCGAACTGGTCTGCTCCCTCGGCTACGATCCATGTTCCGGACATAGATCTGAGCAACAAGGCAGGCATAGCGGACGCCATTAACAAGCATTTGTCAGCGATCTGTCAGGCACTGAGACCACTCGACTGCAGCAAATTGCCAACTTACTTACCTTGTACTCTACCTCCTGAAGTAAGCATATGGGACATGTACCATCGACTCAAGCGTATAAAAGTCTCCAAAGCCCCGGGCCCAGACAACATACCGCCAAGGGTCATTAAGGAGTTTGCTTTTGAGCTATCGACACCAATGACTGACATTCTGAACTCTTCGCTCAGGGAAGGGAAGGTGCCAGCACCATGGAAAGAAGCCATTGTTGTCCCGGTTCCCAAGGAACTACCGGCTGACCTTGACAAGGTGCGACCAGTGTCACTTACGTCACAATTGGCGAAGATATGCGAAAGCTTTGTTGCAGGTTGGATAATGTCGGACATTCTGCCCCATGTGGATCCTAAGCAATATGGGAACATGAAAAACTGTTCTACGACACATTGCTTAGTGGACTTACTTAACTTCTTTTACGCAGGAGTGGAGAAATCAAAGGTGGGTACGCTGATACTCACTGATTTCTCCAAGGCTTTTGATAGAGTATGCCATACAACCGCTATAGCTAAGCTGATAAGCCTCGGAGCAAGACCATCTGTAATTCCTTGGGTGTGCAGTTTTCTCTCAGATCGCCGACAGTGCGTACGTTACCAGGGAGCATTGGCACATTGGGAAAGCCTGACGTGCGGTATAGCCCAGGGCACCTTGATGGGTCCTCTTGTATTTCTGGCGATGATCAATGATGTTAAACCGGTCACCAAGAACTCACACTGGAAATACGTAGATGACTTCAATCTGGGAGAGATCAGGCTTATCTCTACCCCGTCATCGCTTCAACGTGATCTGAACCACCTTGACAACTGGGCTACGGAAAACCACATGCTACTTAACCCCAAGAAATGCATGGCCATGCACTTCTCTTTCGTGCGCGCCCCCATACAACCTCCAGTGCTGACTCTTGCAGGACAGACACTTAAAACCACCACCCAGGCTAGGTTGCTTGGACTCCACATCCGCTCTAACCTGAAATGGGATGACCAGGTGGATGTCATGGTGTCCAAAAGTAGCAAAAGGCTGGTCGTCATCAGCAGGTTGCGACGTTCCGGGGTGCCGATCGCAGACCTGAACACCATATACTGCGGGTATATAAGACCATTACTCGAGTACGCCGCTCCATGCTGGGCTTCAGCACTCACTCAGAGACAGTCGGCCGCCTTAGAGCGGGTGCAGCGAAGGGCCTGCAGGTTGATGATGGGGCGTCAGTTCGTCTCTTACACGGCAGCTCTCCAGCACATCGGCCTTGAGCGCCTTTCAACACGTAGACAGAAACTCTGTACTGACTTTGCCTTGAGAGTTGAAAGGTCTCCTCGCTTCTCCACATGGCTGCCCCCTACCCGTGGACAACAACATGGCAGGCAACTCCGCAACTCTGCGCGATACCAACAACCTACCGGGACTAACCGCTACTTAACCAGCGCTATACCGGCAATGATCAAATCATTGAACGAACTGTAGATTCTATGTATATACTCCACCAGGACAATCTGTTTTTAACTAACTTTGTAAGACAAGTCAAACAGTTTTGCTGCGATCAGACTTTTAATAGTTTTAATGCTATTTCAATTTGACTTTTAGCCATTGTACTCGACCATTGTACTCGCATCTGCATTTTAGACATTGTAACTCGTATATTTATTCATTAGAATATTCATGCTATACGTCTTATGTGTATTGTTTATGTTGCAATGTTTTTGTGAATAGCAATTATGTAACGTTGAACAATGTAAACAAGCCTGATAATTCGGCTTTCGAGCCGCAAGTTGGCTGTGATACAAATAAACCATTCTCTCTTGTAACTAAGTTTTGTTATTATTTTTTTCTGACATACATATAATAGGTGCACCCAAAATTTTTTTGGTGCACCCAATTTTTAAGCTTGGTGCACAAGTGCACCTAATCCCAAAAATTAATTTCGAGCCCTGGTGTTGGCCTCGAAAAAAAAAGAATAATGCAGTTACAGTGCCCAATTTTTGCATGAAAATAGCCATCAAATCAACAGCAAAGGGAGACTCAATACCTGACAAGCATTCTTGACAATCATAAAACCAATATAACTTACTTGAGTTTGCTCATGTTGCTGGTTTGCCTGGTCTCAAGTTGCGTGTCCTTCAATCAAGATAATGACTTTGGTCTGAAACAAATTCAAGTTTGAGTTAGGAAACACACTTTGCAAAATATCAACAGCAGCAGGACTGAAAATCATCTACAATTAACATTAATCTATATCTAACATAATCATACAATTATCTAAGAACATGTAGAGGAAACATAAAGACCTCCCTGTATGTACGGACTGAAATTTGAAAAACCTCTTAGCATAATATGTAATATATGCAATGAGCAATTTGCGTGTCGTCTGATGCTAGCAATTCCAATAAGATGATGTATTACATTGTACATGGGCAACTCCATTCCATATTAAGGGGTGTTGGCCATTACTTACATGTAAGGATATTATTTAGTAATTTCTGCAAAACAATTACTAAACTAAGTTTATCGTACAATGTACAAAATGTAGCAGTGCATTTAACTTTTTTGGGTATAAGAGGGATACATCTTGCTACTCATGAGTGATATCTGAGGTGTAAAAATGTTGAAGTCATGTCCATTTCTGCCCTGTTTGCAGATCAGTACCATCTGCATCAATATTTCATTGAAATTTGAGAAAAAGATGATTATGCTCTTTACAAGATTGGGGTATATTAAAGCATCCCCATCAACTGTTATGTACTTGACAATTAATAATCTGAAGGTAGCAGTAGAAATATGTTACGAATTGACAACTGTTGCTTAAGTCTTAAAAAAACATTTATGGAAGAGACATTACTATCGTTTGAAACACAAATGGACCAATCACAGATTGAAGTCATCTTACTAATGCCATTGATATTGGATATAAAGGCACCCAATTGACAGTAATTGTGAGCAGAGGCTATAAACAGTAAAAATGTCAGTAATTGCATGACTTTTAGTACTGTATAGAGAGTAAAAAAAAGGACTGGAAGAAGCGTTTATAATATGTGATAGTAATGTACTTGGCAGTAATGCTTCAGTAAGACAGTAAAAGTTGATTTACTGAAAAATCAATCAGCATTTAACAGTAAATTTCTAATACTGATGGTTTGCCAAGGGAAAGCATGATTCACAGGCACTAAAAAGACACTATTAGTAAAAAAATATAATATTTCTATTTAACATTCACCCTGCCCTATGTATTAATGGAGTAGCCCTCACTATTCTAGCACTAAGACTTTAAGTCCAGACAGTTTGAAGCTGACCAGACCACAGGCAGACTGTTCCATGTTACATCTAAATAATTCAGTCTGAACAATTAGTAAGAACACACATTCAAGTCATTAATCACAAAACTCATGACTCACACTATCAAACTCTGTATCTTGAAATTATTTTTCTGTCTGTCCTCTCTTGATATCTGATGTATTGTTACATAATATTTGGACATTGACATTTATCTGGTAAGGTTCAAAATGGACTGCCCCCTAAGTGCTGTATGATTCTATAATCCAATCTGAGCCATTACAAACACAATTCTTATCAGATTTATCCTCACGTGATGCATTTACTGTTCATCTATGTTAGAGTCATCAAGATATCATTATTACAGAATCAGTTTCGCTTATAGAAATTTTTTCCTGGATTGCTTTGGGAGCCGAAGCCAAAGAAAAAAGTTTGAGGACCCGTATGACTCCCTCAATCCCGGGATGGAAACTAAATGCTAAGTTGGGATGGACAAAATCTAAACTTTGATATCCATCTGAAAATCTGAACTACATGATAAATAAACTTAAAAGAAATTCAACAACACAGGCTTCCAAATAACGAGAAAAATTCAAAGCCCTGCCAAGCAGTTTGCTTAAGTGTCACTCTCACTTTTAACAAATTGATAGATCAATGATTTCCTTTAACGTTAAGTTTTAGCATTGGTCCACAAAGTATGTAAATAAGTCAATATGCCGGTCGTCTATAGCAAAGTTCTGAACTTACAATATCAGCTGTCTATATCTGAGTTAAAGATTCCATTCACTGTTAAAGCACTTGGGGCACCGGTGCTGCTCTGCGGGGTTCGTTCACTGTGGCATTGTTGTGTTGTATTTGCCAATTTTTAATAATTTAGATATTGCATAATGCGTTAAGTATGACTCAAAAGACAACAAAATGCACAAAATGTAAGAAAAGTTGTTCTTTACGTCTGAGATTCATTGAGTAATCTTTTGAACCCCGCAGTGCCGCACAGGTGCCCCAAGTTACCACCTTTATTTGACCTAAACAAATAAATTAATTTAGCAATCAGCTAGAATTAACCTCAAAACAGCCAAACATAGTATTTGTGGACACAAGGCACACCTAGGCCATAACAACAGTTTCTTGGCAGCCAGGTGATCTGTCGGGTACATATGCCACTAAACAACAATAAAAATTAACCTGTGCTATACTGTTATACAGTAACGTTACAGTTAAATCTGGCATCCATACCTCTGTATGTCACCTATTGTCACCACCAGTCACCTATTGCTGTCACCATGACAAAACGAACCTCACTACCAGTACAGCACAAAAGTTCCCTGGCTTGAATCCTTGCCTTTCCGGTTCAGTTGGATTGAAACGTAAGACTTCTACTATGCTGCTAAACCTTAATTTGTCTGCTGCAAAAGGCATATCCGATCACACTGTGGCAAAGCCCCCATCGACCCATCATGACTCCATGACATTAACACAGATTTTTCATTTGCGATAAGGACAATTGGATTAAAATAGAAAAAAAGTATCCCTTATCGCCAGTGCTTCTGTCAATCCCGCTTCGTGACTTGCTTAACATCAGGTTTTTCCTGAATAATAGATGAGACGACCTTCTGCGACCTCTAGTGACCTTGCACCCTGCCTACGTAATTGCCAGTCAACAAAACAAATTCCTGAGAAACAAAACAGTGTCAGGTATGCTTGGTTCTAAAAAATGACACACAAATGAAGTATCATATTTCTTCCAAGTGACAGGTGAAAGTAGGTCTAACTATAGGTGGATTTGCTATCTAAATAGGTTTATGATGTGTGTGCTATAGTATATTACTGTTTGACAAAGCCTTTTCTGAGTGTTGTTTGAGTAGTCAATGGTGAGTGTACCAAACAGAGATTTGTCACACCTTTCTTTAGCCAGGCATGACCAAAGAATAACAGACTATTACACATAATGATTGTGTTCGTTATTTAGAAAACATGCTGTCATGAATGCATCATGGCAACAAGTAAGAGTATTTAGATAGGAGATAAGGGATATTTTAGGCAAACATAGTCTTGCATTCCTCAAGACAATGGAGACCAATTTGGTTAAGTGTAGTTGGTTTAGCTTTTAACCATGTAACGTTAACCATGCGAGAGCCAGAAGTCTGTATATGCCATGTAGCCTGGTGTTTTTAATATGTCAGCTTTTTAGCACGGCAAATGATAATGCCATGTTGAAATATGCATGCCAGGCCACAAAGAAAATCAACATTCTCACACAATATCTAAGCTTTGAATAATGTTGAAGAGGTTCATCAATCACGTATGAATGCAGTTAATGAGTCTATTTGTCAATCAGTGACACGTTTGTAATGCATTTAAACACGTCCAAAATTTTTATATCTTCACAGTAATAGTGGAGTGACCTAGTCTCACAAGAGCAAGTGTTTTATCTAAGGCTTTACAAATAACGTTATGTCACTGATTTAAGAATATTCTATTAGCGTTAAGCATTGAAAGCTTTAATCTGCAATTTCAGAAATATTTGTTGGAAGATTTAGGCTGTGGCTGAATCAGGTCTGAATGAACTCCAGTATACATTGCAGCATATCAATGTAAAAAGCACAGACGGAGAAGTTCTGGTCATGCCAGATTATGACCAAATCAAAATTACAGTTAAAAAACTAAATATTGATTTTGATTAAAGCACATCATTTAAGATCCACACCCTGAAAGGCATAAACAGAAAATTTGAAAACACTCTTTCATTGTCTTACGCAGTTTCGGTAAGACCTTTGACATGGAAGAAAACACTGTGACTAATTTTGCATTTAATCTCACACAGTAGGTTATACAAATAGGTAACAGGTTAAAATAAATTGTGCTATCTAGCATTAATCTTTGACAGTCTCATAACTTTTTTTGTGTTTCATTTGATCTTGAATAAATATATGTTGATAATAACAGGTGGGATGAATTCCAGTTTCTAGAAATCCATTTAACTTTCTTTTCATTCATCATTTGTTTACTTTATTTTTTGTTCTGTATCTCAAAAACAAAAGACATGTTTTGATAGATTATTAGGTTTGCATCCATGCAAAGCAACTGGATAGATTCTGAAATTACTAGTGTCACTTTTTGTAAGTTGGTTGCTCAGCTTGCTTTTATTATTTCCTTGATTATTTCAATTATTGACTTTTTGTTTTTTTTGCTTATTCATTTTGAACCAACCCAACAACAGAAGTTCAATCAATACAAATGGAAATTAACTAGTAATACATGTTTCAACACAAGACATAAATAACATTTAA
This sequence comes from Branchiostoma floridae, assembly GCF_000003815.2. Lineage (NCBI taxonomy): Eukaryota > Metazoa > Chordata > Leptocardii > Amphioxiformes > Branchiostomatidae > Branchiostoma > Branchiostoma floridae. Next base: position 16,402,990 of record NC_049989.1, on the reverse strand, counting down.
ATTCTGCTTCGTAAAAGAAACAAATGTATTTAGCAAAAGACTAAAAGCTCAAATGACTGGACTTTCTTATCTAGTAGATAATAGATTTTGCTAACAATATTGTCACATTACCAATTACAGGGGCCCCTGGGTTAAGTTTTCAAAGATTACAGAAAAGGAATTTTAAGTGTAAATTTTGAACTGTTTTTTTTTCATGAAATTGAATTTTTATTTATCAATTTATGTTTACTATGTAACGTTAATAAGAATTTTCACAAAATTCAGAAGTGTCTAATCCCTGTGCACTAAATTGTTTATGTGTCCTGTGCAACAAACAGTACACATAACACTCAAGCCTTTCCAGTTGCTTGTATAGATGCAGACATACATGAGGATCTGATACATTGATAATAATGTCCAGCTGATTTTTCAAGCATCCAGGTATTATATAATATACCAGCGTGAGTCAGCACTTACTGAGGACAAATGCGTCATAGTAGCTCAGATTTTTCAAATAACTACTGATCTCTAAATCATGTAATGCTAGATTTTTCTCTGAGATGAAATGTTCTTTAAACCCATATATGGTTACAGTCCAAAGACCTCCACTTTGCATTTATTTATTTATTTATCTATCTATTTATGACACTTTATAGTGTCATATACTTCTCTAGTGCAGTGTAACAACTTTGAACGTCCTTCAAAACTCTTGTAACCGTAAACGTAATCTGTCATCTTTCCGTCAATTGACCTGACAAGTGTAACACACGTTAATGAAGTCTTATCAAAACAATAGACTGCGCCATAGGTCACCACATGACCTACTTATTATATAGCAACCATGTGCAATAGCTTGACACTATATCTTTTAGTGCTTTTTCCAAATAAACGTTTTACATACACTGACCATTAAAAATGAACATACAATCGTTATGACTAACAAAGTGATCATAAATTGTCTTACCTTATTTCGGGTTATTTAAGCTCGTCTTTGAGCGCCTAGATCACTTCCGGCTCACGCGATGTTGTGGTCGCTATTGTTCTGATGTTTTGGTTGCCAGATCAGTTTTTGTCTGGTTTCTGAGCCTAAGGGGGCTCAAAGTACGGTCGCCTGTGTGGTCTCCGATCGTCATTCTGCGGCCATTGATCTTGGAAATGCCATTTTATCCGTGAACTTTCTCCAGCGACATCGTTTAACAGGTGTGCTTGGGATCACCTAGCAACGGCCACGCCCCTGTCAGGCCCGGGAGCATGACGGGTAAGTGGGACACTGCAGGGGGCGGGGCTCATGACAGGTGATCTTGTTGCAATCCCAGCTCATCACGCTAGGTGCTGCTCATGAGTGGGACATGATAACAGTACATGTAAAATATGATAACGTGTGTCGTATTGGTAGTATACTTTCGAGATGAATCGCATCCATGAATGTTGTATATCTTTGGACAAACTTCAATTGGGTTCATGTTAGGAAATCAGCGAGAAATAATAAATCAGCAATGTTTTAGAATGCTTGTCAAGTTATGGTTATCTCACTAGACTGCCGTACGTTGGCGGTAGGGGTGGGTACTGGTACAGAAAATTCAGGTCCAGGTCCGGTTCAGGTCCAGAGGATCAGGTCCAGGCACTACACGAAAACTTGAATATCCGGTCGTTTTTGGGGTTGCATATGTCCCGTGAAACCTGGTGTATCCGGGGCATGTGCAGTCATATCCTGTTATGACAAGCGTGGGTCCTGCATATTACCGCTTATGCCTGCACATCCGGTAATTAGACATGTATGGGGATATGCGGCCCCTGCTCACGTCTCGTGTCTTGAGTAATGCCAAACAAGAGACCATCTTGTGTGTGAATTGATAGACGTAATGATGCTTTGTCATAAGAATAGGTTTGAGTAAGATTGGTAAAGGACATCCGCTTTACATAAAAGTACTCTCCAAGCGGATGTTTATTGACTTGTCTGGCATTTTCAGTCAACAAAACTCACAAACGCCTGATATAAACGAATGCATTGTTTTACAAGAACAAAGAAAGGCCTACGCACGAATGGCGCGTGTCATCGTTTTCCAATGAATTGTTATCTAGAACGAACACTAAAAATAACTTTGAGGGCATCGTATACCAGCGTTTGGTATTATTATATTCTTAAGCTTCGGTTTTACGTATTTAGCTAATCAACTAATTTTACTTTTTTAAAAACTTTTGACACAAAAGAAAACATGGCTTACCCACGCTCAATTTTAATATTCGTTTTTTTGTTTTTTTTTGCTGCGGCAGTTTGTTGCCTAGATTGAACTACACGAAATGGACATTCTAAGTAAAATCTAACACGTTTGATGATAACATTCTCCACCATTCTATGGTGGGGTAGTCATTTTACGCCCTATCAAAGCTTATCAATGAAACGGCCGCTTCAGTCTAAAGACCAATGTTGTGCTTTTGAAACAAAAGAAAACATGGCGTATATGATATACCCACGCTCGCATTGGAAGCCTTCATTCGTTTTTATCCTTGTGGATAATGCTTGTTGCAACAACAATATGTTTGTTACCAGACTGATGTATGAAATCATTAACAATTACAGTAACACATTTTCACCTAGTTCCTTGTGGGTATTGTTTGACTGTGAACTGGCCAGGTGACAAAAGCTGAATTTAGCTACAGTGGACCTCCCGACCTATTGTGTCTGTATGCAAATACTCATCAGAACTAGCCAATTGTATTTCGCACAGCATGTAGGTGTTTGAAAATAAGGACCAATCAACACACATGTCAACATTTTCAAATTTTACAGTTGGCATTTCAGAGCTAGACTTCTTTCTGTGAGGTTGCGCTTTTACGCAACGGATCCCGATAGCTGGATATCTGCATGCACAGCAGACAACGTCAGTGAACACTGAGGGATTTAGAATGATACGACCTCGAGACTAAACAACATCTTGCCGCGTGGAATTTGAACTGCCTACGCTGGAAGGATTGGATTCCGCTTGGAGTTTTAAACAACTGTAATTTTATAGCTAGTATCCAGCCTTACGCGCGGGCAGGCGCTGTAGAGTACGGTGGGGTACGACTGACATGCCCGGTTGTGATTTTGCGGACGGTTTGAGACTACGTCACACGTCGCCATGTAGGGCTGGCTTAAAAGTTGCTGCCGGAGGCCGTGGTTGACTCGGGTGATTTCTGCTTCGGCCCCGTGGACAGTGGAGGCTGCCCACCCGTGTCGCGATGGATCAATGGTTACCGCAGCTGTGCTCCTGACTAACAAAAGTCTGTGCAGAAGACGGGTGGACAACAGAATGTATGATAGCGGGAATGCAGAACTTCACAAGACGTAAAAGGAGCATCATTCCTAGCACATAATATATGGAGGAAATCGTCAGGACAGTCTACTGTCCAGAAATACTTTGAAAAAATAAAGAAAATTCATTCACCATTCAGAAAGAATAAAAGCAAAATAAACACACTACAGGGAGGGGGGATCCTAGGTAGGGCAGGGTAGTAAAACAAAGCTGCTTTCAATGACAAAGGGTGCTCTAGTCGAGGCCTGGGTGAGATAATTAGGTGATAATTAGGTGCTAACAAGGGTGCATGTCCCGAATAGGCAGGCATATGCAGGAAATTTGGGTCGGATGAGCGGACATGGGCGGGACATGCACCGGGATGGCCAGGCACATATGCAGGCATTATCGGCCTCCATATGTCCCGCACACTAATAGTTGTGAATCTCCGGGTCATATGCAGGTCCGTCTATACTAAGTGTGCGGACGGCATATACCCGTTATCGGCCACATATTTTGAATATCTGGGTTTATATGCAGGAGTATTCGACCCAGATATTCGCTTTTTCGTGTAGTGAGGTCCGCAGCTGAACCTGAACCTGATTCAGTTTGTGAAAACTTGTGAATGGACGATACTCAAAACAATGGTCCATTTCGCCACAAAGAAATCTGTTTTGTGGAGTATTCGACTCCAACTGGCGTTTTAAAATCCTACAATGCTAACTGCCTGTGTACGATTGACTGTGAAACTTGGTAGAAATGACTATAAACTGTACTCTACTTCGCTCTTGTTGTTTTCTTTGACCGGTAAGCCCCCAAACGTGTGAAAGCCTGATCATTTAATCTGTTCATTTTCCAATCGGTCCAACATCCGGTCCACCCATTTTTTTCAGGTCCGGTTTTTCTGAACCGGTCCAATGAGAAAAACCGTACCCACCCCTAGTTGGCGGCGTCACTGCGTTCTAAATTGAATTTGTGTAAGCTTGACTTCATAATGGCAATATCGTGCAAAACGTACAAGTATGACTAAATCAGACAGATACACAAAGCGTAAAAATATTTTTATCGAAGATATTCGTTGAGCATTCTGTCAAATCACTCGACCGCGGCGACGACGCCAACGGAGTATCTAGGGATATTAAGTCGGTGGATGGTGGTTTCAAACTGCAATATAAGGCCACAGCAAATAAAAATTATGGATGACATCCTCTGCAGACTGCAAAAATAGTGCAATAGGGCGAAAAAAACAAGATGGTTAAAAAAAACAAGATGGCTACATTTTAAAAAATAGGCACCACTAAGTTGTGATGAATGTTGTAACAAGAATTTAAAGGACAAAACATGGTATCAGAGTCAACAAGGCATTCATTCCTGTATTCAAGTCATGTACTGGTGTGGTAAAAGTGACACTAGTGTGGTAGACTAGCATCACCAGCAAAGTTGGTAACCACACTCATGACTTCCATATTGGTGTGACTTTTACAACTATCCAAGAATCTTAGCATGAAAGAACTCACAACACTTCGTCGAACTCATAAAAGATCAGAGAGTAGAAAAAGACGAGGAATTGCGTTCCTATGACGTAACAGCCCTGTTTACATCCGTCCCTGTTGACAAAGCTTGTAAGGTAATTTTAGAAAGACTAGAAGAAGATAAAAGCTTGTCAGAACGCACCAAACTAAAGCCCGCCCAGATTGTTGATTTATTGAACACTTGTTTAAAGTGCACCTACTTTGTTCATGATGGGATTTACTACCAGCAAATCCATGGGGCCGCTATGGGGTCCCCAGTGTCCCCTATAGTGTGCAATCTTTACCTAGAACACCTTGAACAAGTTGCTCTTAGCACTGCCCCCCACGCACCATTATGGTGGTACAGATATGTGGATGACACTCATACTAAACTTAAGAAAGCGTACGCTGAGGAATTCACTGACCATTTGAACAGCCTAGATCCGGACATCAAGTTCACTTTTGAACAACAGCAGAACAACTCCTTACCTTTTTTGGACACTCTTACAGTTATAAAAGAGGACGGCTCGCTGCAGATCAGAATTTACAGAAAGAAAACCCACACTGATCAGTACTTGAACTTTTCTTCCAACCATCCGCTAGACCACAAACTAGGGGTCATTCGCACCCTGTTCCATCGGGCAGAGACCATTATCACTGATCCTCAGGACAAAGAGGAGGAGAAGGATCACGTGATCCAGTCTCTAAAACGGTGTGGTTACCCCGATTGGGCCATCAAAAAGGCCACTACACCTAAGCCACCCCAGTCAGTACAAACTACGAAAACCACCTCTTCCAAACCTAACAAGGGGTTAGTGGTCTTGCCGTATTCTAAGGGTATTTCTGAAGCACTACGTAGGACCTTCGGGAAATATGGAATAAAGACCTGCTTCAAACCGACCCAGACTCTAAGAAATGTACTTGTATCACCGAAAGACAAAACACCTAGGGAGAGCAAATGTGGAGTAGTCTACCATATACGTTGCCAAGGTAATACAAACAAAGGTCAGTGCAAGGAATCGTATATCGGAGAAACAGAGCGCGCATTAAAAACGAGATTCCTGGAACACCAGCGACCAAGTTCTGTGGGCTCGGAAGTGTCCAAACATATACACATTGAGTCGCCAGGACACTCAGTTTCTCTTGAAAAAGTCAAAATCCTTGACTCAGAGCCGGAGTTCTTTGCAAGAGGAATAAAGGAGGCTGTGTACATTCGTGCCCACCGTCCATCACTAAACAGAGACGGGGGGCGACACAGGTTATCTGGCATCTACGACCCTCTGCTGCAGTCGTTTGTCCCTGACGTCACGTCCGGAAGTTACAGCAGACGGGTCCATTCCGTGAACAAGGCTGACGGAGTCGGCTGAAAATTTGGGGTAAGTCCCAATTAATCTTAGTGTTGGTTAAGTAAAGTTTAGTTTTTCCACAACTATCCAAGAAGTTTTATTTCTACAACTACGTATACAGTCCTGGGTACCTCGCAAGTGTCACTTCTACAAATACAATTATTAGGCTACAACACAACATATTTGCTCATTTTGGTACTTAACCGTCACGTTGACCATCCCTGCAGAAGAAAAAAAATCTTTACTTGCTGTGGCCTAAATGTTGAACTAGAACCCTAAAGAGGTGGGCATAGCTGGCCATAGACATATCATTAGATGTACAGAATGTTACATATGATTAACTAAGAAAAGAGCTGTCTGTTGACTAAGTGTTACGTTACCTGACGAAACAGAGTTGCTTTCAAATCGCATTCCATCGTAAGAAAGTCGGGCAAAATCTCCCCCCCCCCCATATCTCTCTTTCTGTATATATGTGTGTTTTGATTATTCATTTCATTGTACATAGTTCACAGATTCGCTGTTCGTGAAATAGTGACGTTTGTTGATCTGTACAAAATGAAACATCAAATTCAACTTTCCGAGGTCCATTTTATTCATCACGTATTCATAAACTGACTTGCGTTACATTGAAAAAGGCAAAAACTTCCTTTATACGAACGATAAAGTATGTCGTTACAAACTTGGAATGACTCAAGTACACTGAACACGTGGCATATTTAAAACCGTTGATCTGTTCGCCTTAAAGATCATAAGATGTTACCTCTACACTTGGAAACCTCAGGCATGTATCAAAACGAAACGAACTACTGGAAGACACCTGGGTCTTTTGCGTCATAAAGGGCAGTATTTTATGCGATAAAGATGACGAATTTGACCAGATAGCTCAGAATGTACCGAAAATGATTTCATCAGTTTGGTAGAAAATAGAATATTGGAGTTTTCTTTTACACAATCAGTGAAGTCTCACCTGCTGACATTTCAATGCATATCACCGCAAAAGCACCTACAATTTATCATCTACATATAACAGTGAGAAGCAGCACTCCAGTTAAGCTAAGTGCACAACCCGCCATCGTGCAATTTGTCCGTACGTTTTTTCGGGAGGCCACGTCCGCCACGTATTTCTGAAAATGTTCAGGCTGTACAGGGCAGGCGCGTCGCCTGTACTGGCACGTATGGGGCCCCGGGGGTGAATCCGCAGCCTGATGGCACACAAAGATTTGCCTGCACGTAAAGTTCTACGGCGTGTTTGCGTGCTCCAAAATCCGTCGGATTCCCTCCGAGTTCGTACGGAGGCGGTACTTACCACTTACGGATCCCAAAAGATTGCCCACGTTTTGGCACCTAGACAGCATGTATTTGCACGTACGGCGGGTTGTGCCCTTAGCTTTAGAGGCCCTGAGGAAGATGTCTGACAGACATCGAAACATAAGCAAGTAGGACAAAAATGATTGTGTAAAAGAAAACTTCAATATCCTAAGCTCAGAACGTAAACATAGCAGTTGTGGTAGTGTTCGGCACTGTAATGTTGCTGGCGTTGCAAATCGGCCAGCTTGGTACCCACTCTGGGAACGAGTTGACATTGTAGACCGGGATACCCAGGGTGTTGATGAAGATCAGCAGCACCAAAAGGCAAGAGATGTTCATGGCGAGGCCTGCCTTTGCCTGGAAGTAGAATAAAGCAAAAAATGGCTTGGAATTTTAAAATAGACACCATAGTCTAGGCGATTGGTGTAAAATATAAGCAGAAGCAACGGCTGCTATGAAACCATTTTCCTTTGCAAATAGTTACAATATTCGCTTCAGTGCTATAATAATTCAAGTTACAAGGCTAAAACTTGGTAAAATGATTCAACTAATAGGTCTTCATAGCATGGTGAGCAAAATCATTTGTCAAGACCAAAGTAATTTGTAAAAAGAACTGTTGTTTGGGGCAGTTTTTGACTGAAAATGTTTTATCATAAATCTTGTAACAAGAATCGAAACGACAAAACATGGCATCGCAGCCAACAATTAATCAAGTCTCTGATTTCTGTGTTGAAGAGGTGCACAAAGTGAGACTAGTGGTAGACTGGTATCACTTACCAACCACAGTCATGGCGTATCCACACATTGGTGTCAGTTTTACTACCGTTTCGCTTCCATAACTATGGTCATGTCTACATGTACCTCACTCGTACTAGTGTCACTTTTACAAGTACAATCAAGGATATCATACGATGCATATTTAGATTTTGGTACTTTCTCGTCATGTTCACCATCACTCAGTGTGAAATTTTTTTTCTAATTCAGGATCAGGCGAAAATTAATGAGCTCGTTGATGTTATACATAAAATTCACATGATGTGGCCTAAAACTTCTCACCATGTCCGGCACTGTCAGTTTCCCATACCCGAAGACGATGGCGTTTGGAGGCGTTGCCACGGGCAACATGAAGGCGAATGAAGCCGCAATACCTGCTGGGACCATCAGAAAGTATGGGTTCACACAGAGTGCTTCGGCCTGAAGAAGAGAAACAGATAGTAATTTGCAAGACTTATAAAAGGAACACATATTGATCGAAGAATATCATTCAATGAATGAGTCTGAAGGATGAAGTTCACTTCTCTAAATAAGCGATCTTAAGTGTCTTAAGAATCCATATTGAAGTTTTTCAACTGTCATACAACACGAATTATTCTCACCTCGAATTTTCAGTCGCACTTCCGTCGACCTTCTTCAGGATCTTTTGAGATGTCTTAAGAATCCTTTTGAATAATGACGCTACTACTACTTTATCTAGACTAAATACACACATTTTCTTGCGTACACTTAATTGACCCTTTTCTTATTTTAACACTCACTAAATTGGGTATGTTACGTTATACGTCATTCCTGCGTTCTAATTTGAATTTGTGTAACCTTTGACTTAGCACGTTCGATGTTGTCTATTTACCATTTTTGCTAAGATAGGGAGAAAGATGCTGGCGGAAGCCGTGTTACTCGCCACCTCCGTGAACAGGGCAATAAAGACGCAGACCAGGACACAGATGGCCCAACCTGGCACCCCCTCCAGCCGAGTGAACTGTTCCGCCAGCCAGGTGGACAAACCAGACACCTAATGAAAAGAGAACAATATGAAATCAATTTATTAATCATTTTAGTTTTATTTAGCCAGGTTGGCAAAGGAAAGACAGAGAATGTGTCAAGCTACCCACGACAGGTTACTTGTCCTCCGATCTACCACCAACCAACTCCTGTCTATTCGACACATCAAAATTAAATAAGGACATAAAAGACAGACAGTTTACAATGGATAATTTCTCTTACCCCAACCCCGTCCGCAAGTGCGAAGCCACCCCCTAGCAACAGTAGAACGTTCCACGGCATTTTCTCGTGCACTGACCGCCAGTCTAGTAAAGCTGGTACGGGACCGGGTCTGGCTTTGTCTGTGGTAAAAACAAATAAAATTATCCAAATATCTTTTCTTGTTTTAGTAAATTTTGAAGTCGAAGAAGTCGTTTGCTTTTCAAATTTCTATACAGGCTGACCAACGGTGGGTCAAATTTAAAAGAAAAATCAACTTCTTCCCTACAAACATAAAACCCCAGAAAATGTCAGTGCTGAACTAGTACTGACTTTAGTGTAACAGCCTCCTTACAATATGCTCATAGAATTACGAAATGCATGACAATTGAATTTTTTGCAAGCAAGCAAAATTATTACAGTACACGAACGCCGCCTACCGGATTGTCTTCTGCAACACAGGAACCTCGGTAGCTTGGATGGGAAGAAAAACAGCGCGAAGGACACCATAACGGCCGGCGTGCTGTCCGTCACATATCTGTATGTACGGCAAGAATAAACGATAGAAAGGTTGTTCCATGGCGATTTTGAGATCGTATAGGGGAACTGGTCCGTTATCTGTTGTGTCCCGAGTACAATATTGGAAGGCAGAGCCCATCCCTCTCCTTCCAATGTCTTTTACGTCCCCAACCGAAGCCATGTACCCATTTTACACCCGGGCGGCAGAGTGTGGAAAGTCGTGTAAAGTGCCTTTCCCAAGGGCACAACATCAGTGGTATATCAGAGGATTCGTACCCAGAACTCATGGATCCTTAAGCTAACACGGCAACAAGAATATATCATTTCAAGCATCAGCATCACAAATCAATAAACGCTTTGAAAGATCCCTACACACACGGCAATAACAAATAAAAACATTTTGTTTTCATGATATTAGGATACGACTTTCTTCTTTGCACGAGGTATTTCTCTATAATGTTTTCTACAAACAATTGGCGGATCTATGTACATCTTTATATCTGATCCAATAACCCTGTGCACGTGACTTTCTGTTCGTGTGACGTCAGCAATGGGTTAAAGATTATTGAAAGTCGATATCGGCCCCCGTCCCGTGTCAACAGCTATTTGATAACACAGCTGATGAAGACAGAGTCAGGCAGTCGAAAAAAAATAGATATGGAATTGGAAAACGGTTAATTTCTTCTTAATTAATGTGTTTTACAAACTTAGATAAACTTTATGTTAACTTAATTCATTATGAAGATTTTTCTGAGGCGTACTTTTCCCTGAAGAAGTAAGTCCACCCAGCCACCCTGCCGTTCTCCAGCTTCACAAAGCTGAGGTCTCGGAAGAACCAGAGAAGGACGAGCAAAATGAAGTGGAACAGGACGGCTTTCTCTGCAAATCTGGAAATAACAACGGGTAGACACGTCAAAGCTTAACAATTAAAGTACACAAAACAATAAAAAAAATCAAACAAGGCGTGTGGCTCTTGGTATTGTAATGGTGTATGGCTGTCACTGTAAAATGTAAAACGCCAACAACTTTTTTTTGCTAGGATGACATTTCCAAAGCTTTGCCCAGCCAGGCCATCTGCGGCAACGAGAAGACAAGAGTGTATCAAGAAATGTAAACAAACGCAAACAAATGTAAACAAACTATGCTCATTAGAAATTTTCTTAAATTTTCTAAACGTTCTGTGTCCTTGTCTTTTATACTCTTCTTACCCACAAACTCCCCAACGGGCACTCCTCTGAAAATGCGACTCTAGCATATATTAAGGCACACACGCACGCAAAAATAACAGATCTAGTGCTACAAAGAAACAACGTAAGCAAACGTATACCAAAGACTCACGTCATGCTTCCAAGATCGTTGTAAGCTTTCTGGATAACTCTCTGAGCGCCTTTGTTTTTCTCTGCCCGGCACCAGACTCTACAATAGTTGAACATACCTTGAAAGTTTATCTGTGTTCATAGAAGTTATTCCGGATCAGACTTAAACTATACCTTCTAACACAAATAATTAGACTTACACAATTTTTTTGACTGACCAACGCCAAGTCTTTGTGAAGGAATTACAAAGACTGGACAGTCTTTGGCTTGAGAAAGACTTGAGTTGGTCGGTGGAAAATTCTTTTTGACAAAAGTTGCAGCTTAAATCCGATTCAGTGAATAGTTGAACGTGCAAAATGAAGGAATATTTCATGCCAAATATGACAATTTATTGAATGTTCAAACCAGCAAACATGACGATAACAAACGTTGCAAACAGTACCACAAAATTGACAACTCCTCGCATGTCATTTTGTAATGAATAATTTTGTTCAACATTATTGCTGCAATCAAAAACTGAAAGAAGAATTTTCAAAAATCTTTGAGGTTATGTCAAGAATAAAATATTATATTACCTGCACCCTACAAAGATGATGATAAGCCATAACCAGGCTAGAAGAAGGCAGAGAATTGCGACCGGGAATCCGAAGAAGAACCACGTGGCGAAGTCGATCCCAGGACTGTCCGGAAACGCACTACAACACATTCACAAAAACATCTTTGATTAGAATGTTCCGTATCTTTTAGCCATACAAAGTGGATCTTTCCAATAGTTATTTCACTGTAAGAATTATGATCTAAAGCAGCTATGGTGGCATCGGCGGCGTATTTGCAGGGTGTTTGACCCAAAACCTGGAGGTTCGGGATTCGAAGGCTCCGATGTTGTGACCTTGGGATAGGAACTTTACACCAACTCACTCACTTCACTCGGGTAAAAATGAGTACCCAACTGTGGTTAGTGATTTCCTCAGATAGGACGTTAAATGGAGATCCCGACTTTAAGAAGAGCCGTACACCTGGAGCACGTTTAAGAGCCTAATGTCGAATGCCGGACAGTTCGGCACATGGACACCTCGGACCCCTGCCAATCAGGACATTTCGGCCCCAGGTTCGAATTCAGGTCATTCGGCACCCGGTCCAGGCCCTGATAGTTATCTAACACGTCGCCCAATTCGACGTTAGTTTCAAGACGTATAATTTTACTTGTACAGTATTGTACTTATTTGCGTTTCCGGGGCACGAAGATCCCTTTTTGTTCCGGTTTTTCTGCATGTCCCCGGCTTCCCTGAAGTCTTACCTACTGCGCCAAGGGGTTCAGCCGTCTTAAACAAATAAGTAAATAAGTACACCACAACGCGATCCGTTACAAATATTTCTTTTTTACTGTTCAACTACGTATACCGGGTCGCCATGTTGGAAAGCGTTCGGGATGTCCGGTACGTCCTAAAATTATACGTTATTTAGTTGACTCGGGCTAACTTGCATAAGGGCCTGGTCGAAATGTCCTGAACCTGAGGCCAAAGTGTCCTGGTATTGGGACCGAAATGTCCGGGCCGAAGTGTCCATGTGCCGAACTGTCCTGATACCCCGAATATCACGCTTCGAAAGGACTATCTGGGTATACAGCTTGAACTGTTCAGTACAAACCTGGTGCGTTACGCTATGAGATGGTTTACTGGGTATGCAATGCAAAAAAATGTACACAAACAAAAACAATGTGATGAGACAAAGGTACATGAATATACATGTAACGCTAGTTCACATTTATCCGCGAGGTAACCTTTATCCGTTGTTTAAAAAAAGATGGGTATTTAGGGATGTCAATGCGACGGACGGTGGTTTTAAATTGGTAAATAAGCTGTATTTTAAAAATATTGCACTTTCAAACCACTGTCCATCCACTTGATATCCCCAAATACCTCCTGGTTTTAAAACAGCGAATATAGGTTACCCCACGAATAAAGGTGAACTTTCGTTACCTCTGTCACGTCCTAGCTCAAGACATGAATACTTTAATATTTTAGACATCTTGACGTCTCTTTTTAATACGTCATCGTTTATGGTGGAAGAGAACCCATATCTCGTTACGTCACAACTGTTTGTGTTTAGCTAAGGGCACAACCAGCCGTAAGTGCAAATACGTGCTGTCTACATGCCAAAACGTGGGTAAAACGATTGGGATCCGTAAGTGGTAAGTACCGCCTCCGTACGAACTGAGCACGCAGACACGCCGTAGAACTTTACTTGCAGACAAAACTCTGTGTGCCATCGGGCTGCGGATTCGGCCCCGTACGTGCCAGTTCAGACGACGCACCTGCCCTGTACAGCCTGAACGTTTTCAGAAATACGTGGCCCACGTGGCTTCCCAAAAATCGTACGGACAAATTACACGTACGGCGGGTTGTGCTCTTAGCTTATCAGAACTCACATTTGCACCTGCTCGGCAACAATGATGTTGGTAGGCGTCCCTGGTAGAGTGGCGATGCCGCCGATGTTAGCGGCGTAGGCAACACACAGCAACATGGCTTTCCTCATCTTCAGTTGACGGACAGACTCGTGTTCCGTCCCAACAGGTTTACTGTCCTATAAACACACAATAAAGAAGCGTCTATTGACCATATGCATATATAAACGTATATACATTTAACGTAATGTAATGTAATAGAATGCAATGTAATAGAATAGAATAGAATAAATTTAGAATAGAATAGAATGGAAAGGAATGGAAAGGAATGGAAAGAATAGAATAGAATAGAATAGAATAGAATAGAATAGAATAGAATAGATTTAGAATAGAATAGAATGGAAAGAAATAGAATAGAATAGAATAGAATAGAATTTTACGTACTTATTTTGTAAGGATGAGGATGTTTCCTGTTTATTTTTTTACATAAGGTTTCGTACAATAAAACAACTATGACGCTGGAATAAAATACGTGGCGAAATAAGCCAGTCTTATGTGATATTTGCACGTCTAGAATGAAAATGAAGAAGGTGACACAGACATGCTCAAAGGTAACACTCACTGTTTCAAGATCTACGGAGATGTTTGCTTCGTCCAGAGGTCTGTAATTGATAAAAAGAACGAATAGCGGTTATAGAAGACGTTTAGTCAGTAAAAGATGTGTGTTTTCTGTTGAACTCTAGACACCAACATCTTGTAAATGCAGGAATATTCGCGATGCTTTTCACAGTGGCCAATTCACGGAGACCTCGAAACCACCGCAAATGTCTTCTCCTCGCCTATCTCTTAATGCCTTGTCTAAACGCTAACGTTACATGTTCGTAGTAATTAGTAGTAATTAGTATTCCATTTTGTAAGTCATCAGCCATCTACATACCAAAAATCATGACGATCTGTCAACACGTTTTCGAGTTATTCTCGCCCAAAGTTTGAAAGGAAACCGGCGCCTGCAGTTCCAAAAAAAGCCGTTAGGGAGCCCAAACTTACAGCACTTGCAATTGCTTCTGTCCCAGGGGCTATCTACCAGTCAAAAATCAGCATGTCCAGAACACGAGATGTAAAAAATTGAAGTTCCGCCGCAGTACCTTAGCAAGCCGCTAGGGGGCCATTATCGAACTTGACCTTCGTTGTCCTGACCCCTACCTACCTACCAAATATCATCAGGATCCATTTAAGGCTTCTCGAGTTATGCTGTTCACACACAGACAGACAGACAGGCAGACGTACAGGCCTAAAACATAACCTTGCCATTCTGGCGAAGGCAATAATAATAAAAGAATGTCCATAAGTAAAACAAATCGAGCTTCTTCTGCTCACATACTTAATACTGTGCTGCCAGCAAACTCTAGTCTCCATCATAATGGTTTTGGTTTAATGATCAGTCAATAACGTCACCGGCTGGCAGCTGCAGAAGATTGTTGAGCTGAGCAAGTCCATGGGACTCAACAAGTGAATATCTCTTCAGGTGCGCCATATTTGGTTTTACAACAGTCCGTCTTTGTTCTAAGATATATTTGCCGAACATCGGTTATATTTTGCACTGCACAAGCCCGCTGTAAAAACAGGTCCTCCTATTGTGAGTATTGTGAATATGAGGAAAAAAACACCCGCATGGGCGAAGAGTATACGCCTGGTGGCCTGTGGCTTGCTTGTTTGTTTTACATACCCCCTCAGCGACACCCCAGTAGGGTTTTTAGAGGGTAACGAAGACGAAGTCGCTTTACACTAGGTTTTTATGAGACGTCTTGGCCAAGACCGTCTCAAGACCGTCTCAGCCAAGACGTCTCAGCCACAGTGTAAAGAGCGATTTAGCGGTCTCAAGACCAGATTCCTGCTGTGCGTCTTGAGACCACATCAGATGTGGCCTCAAGACGCTCAGCGGGAGTGCCAAGACGCACAGCAGGAGTGCCAAGACCCATTTTTTACTGTGTAAAGAGAACGGTCTCAGAAAATTCGTCTCAGAGCCTGTTCAGAGCCAACTTCAGAGCGGTATTTGTAGGTCAAAGGGTATATATCATTGAGCCTACCAAGTGCGATCTCTACAGCATTTTGGATCTGTGTTTACTAGGAGGTTTTTTTTCATTATAAATTTTTCTTTCTTATTTTCGACACCTTTTTTACCTCTTTGAACAGGAACAGTTTTTTCCTGATAGTAGTTGGAGTCCACTACAATCCAACTTTTCATATTTCCCCTGCATTTGTGGAAAAACTACCAACTTATTACGGAGGAAAGTGTGTGGTTAAATGCAACGCAAAAATCACCCACAATTGAATTGTACCTACAGATCATTCAAACGGACTGCTGTGCCGTGGAATATTACAATCGTGGGCAAAATGTTAAGGTTTATTAAAAGATAATCAACATAAGAAAAGTACTTTCCTATTGACTTCAGGCGGAGTATAACCTGGTGTGCCGTGGGATAGAGTGGGAGCTGGCCGACGTCTGCAGGCGGGAGGGTATCGGTATCATCCCGTGGAGCCCGCTCAAAGGGTGCGGTTATAATTATGTTTCATCGATCGTTTAGTAGTAGTGATAGTTTCTGTTCTCCACTGGTTATTTCATCAGTCACTTGCATTTATCCTTTGTCGCTGTACCTTTATTTTTACCTTTTTACTACTTGTGCTCAGAGGTCTGCTGACTGGGAAGTACAAAAGAGAAGATGGCACACCCGAGGGAAGCAGAATCTCACACGCCACAAAGAAGGGAATCGACCTCGAGGCGATCCCACACTTCGAGGGGATTAAAAAAGATGACAAGACCTGGAAGATCATTGATGCCACGAAAAATGCAGCTAGGGCTCATGGTAGGTTCAACAGAGAATCGTAGTTCGTGCTCAACGGTTAGCGCAAAGTGTGGCCTGTTGGTGACGAGGCAGATACAAGTTCCTAATAAGTATTATAAGGATAACGATTACGAAACCTGTCGTCATTTGCATCAGATTCACATTGTAACGCTAGTTAACCTTAATCTGTGGGGTAACCTAGATTCGTTGTTTTAAAACAAACTGGGTATTTAGATATTTCAGGTCAACGGCTTGGTTTCAAATGTCAACATTTTCAAAATATTGCAATGTGAAAGTACCGTCCATTGACTTAACGATCCCAAAATACCTTATTTCTATATACAACGGATATAGGTTACCCTACGGATAAAGGTGAACTAACTTTACAGTCCATGTTTATCGCTTTTAGGTAAAACCCCGGCGCAGGTTGCAATCCGCTGGCTGCTACAGAAAGACGTGGTGTCGTCTGTCATCATTGGCGCGAAAACTCTTCAGCAGCTGGAGGACAACATGGGCGCCGCCACTGGCTGGGAGATCACGGAGGAACAGGTGATGGAGTCATCCATGCTAGCACTCTCACAGTGTTGCATTCTCCTACGCTGAGGGACCACAGTCGTGTCGAAACTCCTTGTGGTCACCTCTGCTGTCTGATGCACTCATCAGTTACTGACCCCCTGCTTATGAATATTAATGAGCTTACCCTTATATGGGCAGTCAGCCGTTGAGGATCGGGCGTAGGAGGATGGAGCTATGTAAGACGTAACAAGATTGGCTGATAGCTTCCCAGCGGCCTTTGCGAGATGGCTTTCGTAAGCCCAAGAAAGCCCAAGAAAGGCCTATTCTCTGATTGGTTGACAGCTGGTATGTGGCGACAATCATAGTAGTAACTGCTGGTGGGCTACCAGACAGCAGGGCCCCAATAGGCTGAGTTAGCTAGCCGTTGGGGACCGGGCGTAGGAGGATGACAGTGTTGTAGTTCTAATGCAATATAAGACAACGAGACAATAGTATTCTTTTGTCAGCCATGTTTTGTATGCCCACCGTTTGATTGCAGCATTTCTTCTAGGACCCTTGCAAGTCTTGTGACAAGTTCCAGTTGATGATGACTACATCACATGATCTCACACCCGCAAATAACTTCAATAACGTTAACGCCAGTTCACCTTTATCCGTGGGGTGACCTTTATCCGTTGCCTTTCAAAAACAGCACATTTAGGAGTATCAAGTCTACTGACAGTGGTTTCAAATGTGCAATATTTTCAAAATGTTCCGATTTGAAACCACCGTCCGTCGACTTCACATCCGTAAATGCGTTTTTTCTTTAAAAAACGAATATAGGTTACCCTCGGATAAAGGTGAAGCAGCGTTATATGTTATCATGGCATAAAAGCTACTGAAGGTACCCCACCAACGTCAAAATAATGTTGTGCTCAGGTACGTAGATAGTACAGAGTTTGCTGAGACATCTATGGCTGGAAAGACTAAATAAAACGTGATGTTACTCTTTCCATCCCCTTGTCCCAGATGGCTAAGCTCGACACTGTTAGCCAGATGGAACCAACCTACCCGTACAGACTGCTCACAATGATGAACATCGACAGGGTGAGGAAGAACCTGTGCCAGTAGTTTACCTGACACTACAAACGGCGTTGCCGTCATGGCTTCACCTGAAAGCTGTCGAGATAAGCAGTTATCTGCTATACAAGTAACATTGCTGTAGTCCATGGGCCAGGACCCCAAAATTCAAATATTAGTACCCTCTAGCGTGGCAAATTCTCCTTGTTATTTTTGAATAGTAGAAGGCCTGTGGCTCTACATGGGGGATATGAGGATATCTTAATTTTACACATTTTGTTTTTGCTCTTTAACGTCTTTCAGTAGATACCTTACTAAATCACTGCGTATATCTATCACATCGTACACAATGAAAAAGGGTCCTTATGGGGTTTACCAGGACTCCACATATGTGACACCACGTGGATGCAGTACTTCGCCATGCATGTTGAAAATTTATCTAGAAACAAGATACATAGCTATCAAGGCTAACATAACAAAGCTACAATACCAGTCTGGGATGAATACAAGTGCATTGTAATTTTCTTGATCAAGTTCTCTGACATGTAATTTCGCTCCCGCTATCTCGATAGATATGTGACAGTCTTGTTGACTTTCGAACAGTTGAGTGTAATCTTCAAAAAATATAACTGCGCCAAAAAAAAGGCAAACTGTGCTGAGGTCAGAAGTTTGGGGTCGGCCAAATTGGGTCATTCTTTGTATGTGTGATTATGTATGTGGAACTAAGAACAGCTATATGGTTAAAACCCTAGAGTTTTTTCTTCGTTATTGAGGTTTGGGGCCGCCCTAAGAGTCCCTCAAAACTCAAGTTATGGCCGATAATTACTGAAATTGCGATGGCTACCCTCATAGATCTAGTGAACATACGAACATAAGATGCTTGAAATTACGTTGCACAGTACTGCAGCACAAGAAGAATTCTGTACTTCACTTTGTGTACAGATGACAAGTGAGGTTACAGGTTATGGTCCGTGGCAGTTACGTCCCATGCACTCATATTCATGGCACGATCATTGTCAGTGCAGGAGATGTCACGTACAGGCATATCTGTTGGATCTGGACATTCCAAACAAGGCAAGGAGCCAGTTATCATGCACGTTCATTCAGTGTTCCGCATAGTTTCTCATTCATAAGAAATAAAGACGATATTACCCCTTCAGATAGCTTCTTATTCTAATTCATTATCAATGCCATAGATGTAACCAAGTATGATGAAGAAACTGGTAGAATTGAATCAGAAGAAGATCTAATGGAAATGTGTTGCTATCAGGATAGAGGCCCTGCTCCACCATTTGCATGTATATTAGGAGAGTCTTAATAAACAAGGTGTTCGACCCTTCCTCTCTTTACCGTCACCCCGGCATGGTCGGTACTGTCTTTATTTGTGTAAATATTCCAAGATACAAAAGCAGATTCGAGCGGTATGCAGGCCGCAAATGTTTACTATTTTGTCGCATATGCATGACCATACCATTGCCGCGCCAGTGACAGCCAGCGCACAAATATTCATGGCATGACTGTTTGTTCAACAGATCATTACCAGTGTTGAAGAAGTCACGCACAGGCATATCTGTTAGACCTGAACGCTTACTTGGCTAAAAGCCATGCTTTAGGTGGTTTCCAATTGACTGGTTGTAAAGGCGCCGGTATTTCTATTACTGCACAGTGTACAGTGTCGACCCCCCCCCCCCAACCCCGGCCTGCCCCGTTCCGTGCCCATTCAGGCACGAAACGGGGCACAGCCCGACTGCCCAGGTCTGTGCCCAGATGCGCTGTCAATCACTATGACTGACGGGATAGTGATAACTAATTATTCACGCCCATGTTTCCAAATAAGGGTTGATCTTGCGAGATTTTGTTTCGAGACTTGGAAAAGTTTGGCAGTAATTGCACGCTGATGAAAACAATATGATATACAGATAGCGGGAAATTTATAAAATTAGAATGCAGGCTAAACACTATCTTGTCCTTTTTGATTCCCACTATATGATTTTTATCCATTTTTTATCGAAGACACAGAATTAAGCACGTCTATAGTGCATCCATTTAGATAATTACAAAATATACCACATATAAACATGAAAATATGTCAACAGTAGGGGCATCTTCTCTGGATAGTTTTAAAGAACGCTTGCAGATAGATGTGCAAACGCTAGGTGTGACGGGTCGTTCGGTGTAATGTAACCAGCTGCTGCCGCGCCGCGTGCCTGCGAAGCTGTTGTGTTACGCCGAGCGACGGTTATGCCGGCTATATAGATATAGATTTTTGTGGAATTCATCTTGTGATGAATTGCGCGATGTGTGTTTTATAAAACAATATGACACTTACTAAACCCATGCAGACCCTACCCATGCATTCCCTATACGCAGAGGCACTCTGTATATCGTGCATATTTTCGGAATAAATGAGGGTCGCTAAGCACACCAAGAAGGCAAATTGCTCATGAGATAGCAAAGAAAACATAACCAAACGAGATTTCTTAGCGATCCTGAAATTAGTTTTGTAACTTTACCTAAAAGCGTTGAATTGTATTCAGCCATAGGATTAATCAAATTAGAGAGTACTTGGGGAGTTTAGTAGAAGACTGAATGCTTTTGAAGCACGTGGCGCAACTGGGTACTCTATCGTATAATGTGAAGTAGTATGGATTTATTACTTCCTAAAATTACCATCTATTGGAAAATAAAACTCCTGTGTGGAGTGGAATGCCCCTTTAAAGTTTCGTGCATTCCTGTAAACCAATCTTCATTAGATAGCTGTACATTTAAGGTAGTTATAAGATCGTACGAAACGAAACTACAAAATGTGTACTTACTGAACAGCGATATCAGCGATTGACTCATAATCAGTCATTACCGGATGGTGTCCATTCTCTAAGGTTGAGCTTGGAACAATATGGTGGTTGTTTTCAATGTCTTCGTCTGTAAAAAAAATTACACGTACAGTGGTATGTTTTACTGGAATGAATCCTATGTTCGTATGTTACTCTTTAGAAATTTATTTTGACGCCAGAGGGTCATTTTGATTAGATTACAGTATATGGATGACATCCGCGCATCCGTTTTCGGCCGTTTTCAAACAACGTTTACGACCAGACTGTAAATCGTACAAAGCAGCTGTGAATTTAGCAAAAATATGCCATAGATTGCCAGAACAATTGTTAAAATGTCAAAACAATTGAAAAAAATGCTACTGATATCATAGAATGCCAAAGTCAGTCCCCAAACTTTTTATTCGCACACTCGCCAGTTTGGGGGTTCTCAAAGGATGCCATCCATATAGTCAAATCAACATGGCCTTAGAAAGTTAGCGAGGAAGATTTGAAATCATACAGGTGACGCCTGATCGTTGCGTTGAGTACTTCCCTGCGTCTGCATTTTCTTCATTTTCTCCAAAAGAATGAGGTCAATGACCTAGACCAGACGACTGTCACCATGGTTACTAGTAAAGTATCAGCCACCCTGTGGTGCTTGATTACTTTACGTAGCAAGTGGCAGGACAGGACTGGAGGGGCGGATCACCAAGTATATTCATGCGCTTGAGTAAGCAGAGCAGTAGTTCATTAGACTAGACCATGTGACGATTAACATTGCCTAAATTTGGTATTTGTGTATTTCCTTGTGATACATATATTGCTTTCTACCACAATAGTTTTTATTGTCCGTTTGTATAAAGTAAGCCGTACCAGTGATTATTAATGGAGAACATTCATCGTCAGATTCCTCCTGCTGCCGCCTTCTCTCTTCGCTGAAGAGTTGGTCCAGCACGGCCTGACCTATGGGGGTCATCATGGCGGCGGCGGCAGTGTTACTGATCCACATGGACAACAGCCCCGTGGCGGCCATGAAGCCAAACATCACCCTGAAGACAAACAAACAAACATACAAACAAATTCCAACGCCATAAGCAAGGTACCAGCCTTCGGGGGTACGTGGGGAACTTTGTGCCTGTTATGATTTCCCTTGTTTATGATCTTTATAAGTGAAATTGCTTCTTTTGTTATCTTTAATGTAGAATTCCGCTTGGCTTTGTTGGTTCTGAACTGAACTGATGTTAAGACTTTATGGGAGGCTGTCATCTGACTATTGTTTTGTATTTGTGTATTGTACACTGAAATAAATAAATAGATAAATGAAAAAGGTACCAACCTGATACGGCCGTTAAACAACACTCTTTGATACTTATAGTCATCTGTGTGTTCATTGGTCATTGGAGGGGCGTACAAATAAAAAGCTTTTGCTCAACTGACTGCGCTTAACTTATTCGTTTAGAACCCTTGTAATATCTAGTGTCACATAGTTCAGCAGGCCCGGTTTCTTTGTTGTTTATGTAGCAGGGTACATCTTTAAAGGGAGGAGTTGCTATCCCTTCCGTATAACGTACTGAGGCACCTTCTCGAACTCGAGACCCCTATTTTACGTTCCTTACGAAAGACGCTGCAACGCCGACCGAGATAATGAAAATGCACAGATAAATTAAAATGCACAGATGAAATGTAAATGCACAGAGAGAATAAAAATGCACACAGAAAATGAAAATCCAGAGAGAAATTGAAAATGCACACAGAAAATGAAAATGCGCACAGAATATAAAAATGCACAGAGAAAATGAAAATGCACACAGAAAATGAAGATGCACAGAATATGAAAATGCACAGAGAATATGAAAATGCACACAGAAAATGAAAATGCGCACAGAATATGAAAATGCACACAGAATATGAAAATGTACAGAGAAAATGAAAATGCACACAGAATATCAAAATGTACAGAGAAAATCAAAATGCACACAGAATATGAAAATGTACAGAGAAAATGAAAATGCACACAGAATATAAAAATGCACAGAGAAAATAAAAATGTACACAGAAAATAAATTGTACTTCTGGGCCACCGTAGCTATGTACTACAAGGTGAGCAATATGATTTAGACTTTGACTCACCACTGCAGTTCTGATCCGACCAGCAGCAGGATCCTGAGTGCGATCCTCGTGTGCAGGTTACACTTCTCCACTGCGATAGCCACCAGCAACCCTCCAAGGAGCAACACTGAATTGTCCTACGGAAACAATACTTGTTCTGTTAATGTGCACTCACTGCACTTTCGTCAAGCCTGCGTCACCGCGGGGTTCGAAAGATACTCAACGAATTTCAAGGATAAAGAACGAACATAATATTTTGTGTATTTTGTCTTCTTCTAAGTCATACTTTTACGTATTACGCAATATATAAATCATTAAAAAAAGCGGAGAAAATAACGGCTCAGTGAACAGTGGCTCAGTGAACGAACTCCATATACGTAGTGACGCAGACTTGACGCAATGGCAGTGAGAGTGCACCTTTAAAGTATCACTGTCGAATTCTTGGTGATACTTTTGACACTACATTGATTTTTGTTTTATTAGGCCACGGCATGTAAATTTCATGGATGACATCAGCGCACTGATTGATTTTCGACTGATTTCAGGGGAAATATTTCCCTTTCGGATATGGTGAACATGACGAGAAAGTTACAAAATGGCGAAATATATATATATACATGTAGTGTGATAGCCTCAATTGTACATGTAGAAGTGACACTAGTGAGGAATATGTAGCCATGACCATAGTTGTAGAAGTAAAAGTAGTTCGATAGTAAAAGTGGCACCAATGTGGTACACATGACAGTGAGTTTATAAGTGATACCAGTCTACCACACTAGTGTCACTTTCTGCAGAAATAGAAGCTAAGACTTGTTGGCTGTGACCATATTTTGTTAGTTCTTGGTACAAAATCTATGGTGTCTGATTTTAAAATCTAGACATGCATCTTGTTTTTTTTTCTTAACTTTAATGCCGAACTTTGATTTCCTAGTGATCAAAATACGATGGTATTTTCACACCGGGACATTGCACGGGCAAAGGTGGTATCTCACTGCACTTGCGTCACCGGTGCGGCACTGCGGGGTTTAATTTGTTCACTGCGGCACTGTGTTATTTTCGCCGATCTTCTACAATTTATATATTGCGTAATACGTAAAAGTATGACTTAAAAGACAACAAAATATACAAAACTAAGAAAATTCATTCTTTATCTCTGAAATTCGTTGCATATCCCGCACTGGTGTTCCAAGTGCAGTGAGATATCATCTTTTCAGACTGAGTTCGTGTTTGATGAATTGAAGAAAAGAAATAGAAGGAGAAGAAGATAAAGATGATGTTGATGATGATGATGATGATGATTTTGCCTTGGTTGTAATACGAACATACTTAAAGTCAGGGACTCTAAATCAAGACCAAACTCTAAGACTAAGACTCTTAATGTTCCCGGTGTAGTAGGCCAGAATCTACCCCTGGCCAGAATATACCCGGGTATATTCTGGCCTAGGCTAAATTATAACCCGGGGTATAATCTAGCCTAAGCCAGATTCTAACCCCCTAGGCCAAAGTATACCCCCTCCTCCCAGGTACATCATGCTAGCAGAATACACCCATCTCAAACAAATTAAAGGGATAGAGGACACTTGAGAAAGCCTACATTTACCTTTGGGTTGGATTTTGAGGTAAGCAACTTATCGACATGACACTTTTCAAACAGGATTTTTTATTGGCTACCAAGAACAAGGAAAGAACATATACAATGAACACCACGTACGATGTCGCAAATAATTACCCTTACACTGCGTTTGAATTCTGCATGATGCAAGCGTCGGTAATATAGTATACAATCTCTCTCACACTACACAGACAAAATGATAGTCTTCACTACCGACATGGAAAGACTACATTGTTAAAAAAAATGAAAATGGCTTATTGCATTTGTACTCCTGTCAAGGTAGACATAACTTGTCAGTAATCTCAAGTTAAACGTTTTACCTTCAAGTAGTTCAAACAGACTTCTGATGACGGTTGGATCCCCATCACCGGGAAGAGGATCATGGGAAGGAGCGCCGTCACAGCCAATGGCACCACTTCGAACATCCAATAAGCCGCCATGATGATGATGACGTAGGCACATGCTGCTGGCTGAGGGAAATCAATCAATCAATCGATAAGTTAATCAATAAAAACACACAATTGTTATATCAATCACAAAAACTAATGCCAATATTCTACAATGTTCTATATTTCAACGTCACATCCTTAAAGCTAAGGTCACAACCAGCCGTACGCGCAAATACGTGCTGTCTACGTGCCAAAACGTGGGTAATCTTTTGGTGTCCGTAAGTGGTGAGTACCGCCTCCGTACGAACTCGTAGGGAGTCCGACGGATTTCGGAGCACGCAGACACGCTGTAGAACTTTAAATTTACGTGCAGGCAAAACTTTGTGTGCCATCGGGCTGCGGATTCGCCCCCCGTGCGTGCCAGTACGGGCGATGCGCCTGCCCTGTACAGCCTGGACGTTTTCAGAAATACGTGGCGAATGTGGCCTCCAAAAAAAACGTGGGTTGTGCCTTAACTTTAGCTAGTGTATAAGGGCCCGTTCAGAAATCTTCCGATGTATTGGAGTAAACTGATTAGGACTTAACTGAGGTCAGTAGAAGTTGCCTTTTACACTGCTAAGTCATGTTACCCAACCAATAAGCTACCAGGAGGGTAACGTACCGTTAAATATTACTCAATGGCGATACTCACCATGTAGAACTCCGTCCATGCATAGGAGATCGGTAGAGGACAGGCTGCAATAGGCACCAACCAAAACACCACCGACGTCTTAAAGGAAAACAACTCTCTTAAGGTTTCTTTACACCCCATTGTTTTGTATTCGCGATGCTCATAGCGTACAGTTGAATGTGGGTAACATTATTGCACTTCGGACAGGTAAAAACAACTGCACCGATCGAAACACCTGCGCGTGACCCATTGTAAGCATTACCTAGGGTGCAAAGGTTACGTCGTGTCATTGTCCTGTAATAACCTTGATGAGGGTACGATATTGAAAATGCTTAAGGGGTAGATAGGAACGTTTACGTGAATGACAAACGTCGCAGTTATAATGCAAAACATATACTAGTACTATACGCTATCATTGACACGCATGATTCTCTAGATCTGTCTTGGCAAGGAAATTAAAGAGCAAGCGAAACAAGTCTTGTAATATTTTAAGGAGCATTTTAGAAGACACACAGGCATATTCTTGGTAAAAACAACGTGGTGGGCATTTCGGCATATCCGGGGTGTTTTATTTTCATCATTAATACATCCTTTAAATTCTTGCAGCATCGAAAACATTGTAACGTTGGGCCCTATATTATCAAACAAATGAAAAGCAAGGACGCTTCTCATCAAAATACATTGTATAAATGCCGCATCGAAAATTCTGTTACGTTGGGTCCCATATTTTGCAAATACAGAATACAAAAATGCATATTTTGCAAATACAAATACAAAAGCGACGATGCCTCCCATGATATTCACAAAACATTGTAAACACAAAAAAGAGAGACATCTCCCTACATGGCGTTCAAAAAGGTAACATTTCATCAAAACAACGGTAACAACTATCACTGAGTTTTTAATGAATGCCATATCTATACATTGGGCAACATTTTCCCGGAAAGTTTTGTATTAGATCTAGGCAACTTGTCTGGCCACAAACAGCTATATAGTCTCCCTATGCATGTGTCGCTGCTTTGTTTACATCGCTTTCTCTCGTCTGTTGCTCTAACAAGTAGGCTTCAAGCTCTGCCCTGTAAACTCTACTTGCCTCCGCAAGTCGGCTTCGTTTGGGCTTTTGGGGGATATTCAATTGAAGGTAGGACTTGCTTTTTGTTGGAGAAGCGTTGTTAACACTGTGAACTGGTTCAGGAGTGTTGTAGCCGTGCATAGACTGTATGTTAGACTGATTTTCTGACTGAAACGTGCTATTTCCATGGTCAAAGCTTTGCGTATTCAATTGTAGGTAGGATTTGCCTTTAGCTGGGGAGGCTATGTTAACACTGTCAACTGTTTCAAGAGTTTGGTAGCTGTGCATAGACTGAATTTCTGACTGAAAAGCGCTATTGTCATGGTTAGAGCTTTGTGGTCGAGTATTCGTAGTGCTACCTGCTAGAAGGTCGGCCTTGCGTTTTGTCGGGAGTGGTAGTGAAGTGTCAGAAGTCAGTTGCTGCAAGCACTTGTTGTACCTTTTGGACAAAAATGTACTGTCGTCTTGTAGCCGTTTGGAGTCGCTTGAAAGCGAAGATGTCTGCTGTTTCACTGTGGGTATCTCCAAGCCACCAGACTTATTTTCGTGGAGCATTTTCACCTCATGCAAGGAAGCTTTCTTAGGCTTTGCTTCACCGGATTTTTCACCGGGTTGGCTTAGCCGACTTTTTGTAAACCTGTAGCCGCCATATCTTTGCCATCTTTGCTGCTGTTGCTGTTTTTCCTCCTCTTTCTGCTGCTGTTTGTCTAAATATGCCTGTAGCTCAGCTCTATAGATTCTGCTGGCTTTAGCAAGCCGACCCGGTTTGGGTCTACGATGCCTAGGTCGGATCAGAAGCTCACAAGAGGATAACATTACGTTAGTGTCAACATTGGCTTCGTTTTCAGTGGTAAGCGTCGGGACTCCATCTGTGATTTGTAGAGTAGGCACCGGGTGCACGTCTTGGTCGGTTTGTGGATTGTCGAAGACCTTGAAGGCACTGTTATCCTGGCTTGTTTCTTGTTTCTGCGAGTCTTCGGACTGGAACTCAAGGCGCTGAACATCAGAAGGGTTTAACGATACATTTTCGACGGTCTCGGAAGAAGAAACCTGTCTTTGCAGAGTTTTGTGGATTTTAGTGCTCTGTGTCTCATTTCCACTGTCATTCTGCGACACTGCGGTCATGTTTTTGACGTTTTTCTGACAATGTTGTCCGCTAATATTTGTACAACAGCCAGTGACAACTTCGTCATTGAGTCATTTATGCTTCTCGTTGTCATTCTCGTCACTCATAGGCGTTACTGTCGCATTTATCTCGTCACGAATATGCAAATGACTGTGCACATATGTTTCGGCAGTCATCCGCTGGACGACAAGCGCTCAACGGAAAACAAGAATCTCATATCTTCTTCAGATGATATTTTGATTTCTAAGTCATCAGTCTCCAACAGATTCTTCCCAGGACAAGTTGCCGATTCAGCCTGCCCTTCTTCTTGAGTTGATGTGGATTGCAGTGAAGGTAGCGTTGTGACAACAGTACGTGTGGGATCCTTTCGGGTTTAGTTAGACTTGGCGGGACACTGCTCATATTAGCACAAAAGTCGGTCTGTTGTGTCTGGAAAAGAAGCAATGTAACGTTATTGCATACATCCATCTCATTGTTGTCAGACTTTTACGTTGTTTCCGGGGTTCACATTGAACAGAAATCAACAATGTGTTGTGTGTTTTCTGTTGCGAAACAGCTAGTGACAACACCCATAACGTACATCTAGTCGCAATTAAATTGTCTTGCATATGGTTACACTGGTGCAGTCTTACACTTAGTAATAGTGGAATTTGGGTACATCGATTTCAACGATTTGGCCGTACATTCAATCGCAATGTTGGTGCCGTAGAAATTACTGGTACTTAGAAGTGGAATGGTACCAAATGTTTTTTCATAATGCTGTTACCACTTCGCATTACATTTTGTACATCACAATCATTTAGTCCCAATGGTGTTTTTGCCTCGTTTATAACGCATCGTAGTGCAATATTAGATAATAAGTCACCTTGGTGATGTTGACCATTTTTTATTTATGAACACAGAACATAACAAGGACAATGTGACGCTGCACTCAAGTAATAGGCTCTTACTTTAACAGCACCACATGATTAACGTTACAATTAATAGATAAACAAAGTTAGTTCATCCATATGACAGTGCACCAAAGCCCCACCACCCTAAGACATGAAATAATACCAATGCTAACCTGATGCTAAGAAGATTATGTTCAAAAAGATGGAAATGGACTCGTCAATCATACCAAGAAACACAGGAATTGAGCTAAAAGCGCTTGGTGTCCCCCAATGTAAGCTTGAGTAAGTTGCATCGTTTCCAAGTTGTACATGTACATTGTACAGCATGTAGCCTGCGAGAATGAGATGTAATTTAGCATCGTCTGACATATTAGTAAGGGTTTGGTCATCATTTGGTCATAATGGTTTTCTTACTAACCGAGCATAACGCATATTTACAGCGGTGTTACACTTATAGTCGAAGGGCCAAGCATCGAATATTCGGTTCTACTTCCGGGGTTTTCTAAAACGGCTCAGATCATGTAGAACGCGTTATTCTCTGAAGACACGGCGCACGTCGGGGCACAGCTTGAGGCCGTTGCATGGATGTAAACAGCTGTCTGTGGTGCAACAAAGAGACCTTAGACTTGTATAATGTTTATACTTTTTCATATCTACAGGATTTTTCCAGCACAACTATGTACACATTTTGCGCGTTACAAAATGACATCTGGCACTATGGCTTTTGAAACTTTAGCAATTTTTGTCCAGTCTACTTGTCCTTGTCTGTTTTACAATTCACCTAGATCCGATTATCTAATGCCACAGTGTGATAGTCCATTTCTTTGCCTTTACAATGATACCAAAGTTCCCTGGTTAATTTCAGGAGCAACGAGTTTACACCAGAAAACATGCGACAACACGTTGGGCAACCTCGTTCCACGGTAGAACGTACGGGGCGCAGCGTCTTCAACAGAGTGAACATTTTTATATGCCAGTACTATGCTAGTAACCAATAGCGTCGACAATAAAGTATACATCAAATGAAAGCTAAGGTTTCCGTGAACCAACACAGAAATTTCAAGAGGGATAGAGAACTCGTCATGACTGTAACGCCGTTACAAAGATGACTGTCAAGTTCTACAGCTACACGAACAGATACTGCGCTCCGCGGTAGAACGCACGAGGAGCCGCGTACTTTATAACAAGTGAAAATCTTCTATTTGGGTGCTGCGCTATCAACCAATCAAGTCGACAAAATGCTATACATCAAATGAAACGAAAGGTTTCTAGAAATCATTACACACATTTTCAAGAATTTTCATGAACTCTACGTACTTACAACACCGTGACAAATTTGACCGTCTAGTTCCGTGATTGTATGCAGAGCGACCGCGTTCCGAGTTAGAACACGCTAGGTGCCGCGTCTGTATAACGAGGTGACAATTTTCAGCGTTGTACCATTGTGCAACAAACCATTTAAAGAGACATATAGATATATATCAAGTGAAAGCTAAGTTTTTGGAGAATCATCATATCAACTTTAAGACGGATGGAGAATTTTAGGAGCTTACGATCCCGTGACAAAGATTAACATAAGCCCCGTGCTTTTTACTGGACCGACGCGTTCCAATTGTATTCGGAACGCGCGCGGCGCGGCGTCTTGATTTCAACAGAGTGGCCATTTTCTATTTGGGTGCTGCGCTATCAACCACTCCAGTCGACAATAAGCTATATATTAAATGAAAGGTAATGTCTCTGAAAATCAGCACACCGATTTTCAAGAATTTTCATCAACGTTTCATGCTTGCTAAAAGCCAACAAACTTCCCGTAAAGTGTGCGATGTTCATGGAACGATTTTTCAAAGTGTAACTCAACAAACACCAATGATTTGACCATGATGAGACGCGCTGAATCCTGCGCTTTCAGCATGCCAAATCTCATGGACCTGTAATTAACCAACTTTATGCTATGAGTACTTAAGTAAAGGCTAGTTTCACGGGAGAGGCGCGTGGCGTCGTTTTCGCTGTTTTGTAAAATAAGCGTGTTCTAGAGCATTGGCCCTTCGACTATTACACAGCTTGAGTTCACAGTCGACATAACCACTGTCCGCACCACTTTACCAACCTATTAAAGACGCTGATCGTCCCAGTTCACTGAATGTCCGACTTTCATTGAAACACGTCATTGGGGCTTCATCAGCTGCCTTCGGAAAGTTCTCGTATCTGAAGACGAAGCTGATGAAACAAGAGCGGCTCAAATGCGTCTAACCAAGGAGCATAGACTTGGCAACAGATCAACAAAAGCGTTGTCTTGTTCGCGAACATTCCAAAGTTGTAACGGTCGTTCTTTTATTCAGGTGGCCGAGACACAGTTCTAGAATACCGGTAGAATGAATACATAGCCAGACATAGTTACGGAGACGAGTCAACGGTACCTTTGTCATTAATGACAGTCACCATGTCCGTGTCAAGTTATCTTTTTCAAACGCCGTTCAAGCGTTAACGTAATAGAAATTCAAGTTTCTTTGTAGTTCAAAGACGCCAATACTACTCAGCGGAATAACAGAGAACTGCCATAACAGTTGTCGATTTTAGTACTTCCATGCAAATTGGTTTAAAAGAATACACCAAGTAATCAATGTACAACATAGATTAACCAATCAACGTACACCTCACATGGTGTTGTAGTCAAATTTTTGCATTAATTTTTGCATTATTTGATTGGCCGCAAGAAGTCGCTCTTTAACATCTCATGTAAAATCCTGGGATGTTATTTCCTTTTTATCCTCAAGGAGGCGTTCCTGACACACGCGGTGCATAATCGGCATAAAAATGAAATATAAATACTCATTGCAAACATTTCAGTACGCATACTTGTATAGAAAGAGATCTACCATTTGCTAAGATGGTTCAATGACACAGTGGTGTTAGATCACAACGGGTCCAAATTAACATCCGATGTGGCCCACTAAAATAATTCCAAAGACCGAAATCCACAGCATAATTTTCCACGAGGTGTTTAAATTCACAAAACAAACCTCCCAACGGCCAGTAGAGAGTTAACAACTTGCTAGATGTAAATATTCAACAACCAGTGTTTAACCAATCAGTTTGACTTAAGCTAGACTAATTAAAGCTGTTTGTAGCACTCCACTTCAGCAGAATTACACCGACGACGTGTACTACCTACTAGTACATACAGGCACATCTGCAACGGAACGAAACGTCTGACAAGTCATCGACCAAGTGAAGATTCTCTGACAAGATTGAAAGGTAAGACTAAATTGAATTCAAGAATCTTTCTATCACGCCAGGTTTAACAATACCATAAGCGTCGTGCGTGCACGCCCTTCTACTGAGTAATTCTACCGTCACATTTCCAAACCGGGGCCCAACAGGACAATTTTCGGAAACAAAAAGTACAATATGAAAGACAACAAAGCACACAGAGCGTAAAACAAAGAGTCATGTGCATGATTTGTACATATTCCGTGATTAACACGCACTTTAATTTCTCGTTACCGGCGGGTCCCCGGTCTGAAAATGTGACAATGTCAACGACCCTCGGCCAACATTGTTGATAAACCAGAAAGTCGCCGAATTTCAGAATTGCCAGAGAATTCAGGTCGATGAAGACCAAACATTCGGATGCAGTATCACATGATGCAAATCAAGTCAAGCAGCTGGATTAGGGTTAGTCTTCGTCCCACAAGGATTGATCCCATGATTTCGGTTTCTCCAAGGAACTCATGGTCTATTTCTTAGAAGGTGATTAGGCTATGCATGCTGAAGTATATGCAAATGCCTTTTTCTCCGTTGGTGATTGCATGTCTATAAGTGTATGCCAATTGATGTTTCTGCAAATGTGAGTCTACTATACATTAGGAGGTGGATGTTCTTGCGAACCCGCCCGATCTTACCTTGAATAAAAATTTCGTTTTAGAATAAAGGTTAAACGTTAAGGGATTTTTAACGATAGTTCTTACTAGGAGTGGGTACCGATGTGACAGCGATCTCGCCCACCCCCACCCCCCCCCCCGGGAGGGGCGAGATCACTAGTGTTTTCGCATCCAAACCAAAGAAGTACTGTCTTGGTGTCCAATTACATAACTTGGTTTATTTCCATCGCACCAACATTACAATATAATTACAATCTAAGATATGAGTGGACATCTCGCAGCCGTAGGCTGAATTGCATGTAAGCCACTATGTTAAAACAATTTGCTCCATCAATGAATACATTAAAAAGGTTAAGACAATAGATTCTAATATAAATATACATGTAATACAATATGTACAAAGACCGGCTATTTGAGCACATGTTCGTTCAAGAGATGGGTTAGGTATGGTATTGGGCTTGTTTTGAAGCGCTTAGTGCGCACTGGCATGTAGTCAAGCTTATTTCCATTTCTTGTCTCCCTACCACTAACATCACCTCTTGACTGTGGTAGCCAGTCCCTGTAGAGGTCCGAGGTGAGGACATTCCTGGCGAATTTTACACAAAGCTCGACCCTGCGTTCCTCCAGTGTTTGCAGTTGGAGAACTTCACACGCTAAAACGTAGGTAGAAAACTTCCTGCCCAGGATTATTCTGGTAGCCCGTCGCTGGATGCGTTCGATCTGATCACGTTGCTTTATTGTCAAGCCCGGATGCCAGAGTGGCGCGGCGTACTCCAGCACAGGGCGGACGTAACATGTATATACCGTTACGAGGTCTTCGGTTGGTAAGTCGAATTGACGCGGTCTGCATAGGATGTGCAGCCTCTGGTTTCCCTTCTTGGATGTTTCTGTGACGTGAGTGTCCCACCTCAAGTCGTCTTGAAATGTAACTCTAAGACACTTGGCTACCTTGACAACTGTTAACTGGTGGCCGTTGATGTTGAGAACTGGAGGTGGTGGTGGGATGCGGGAAAAACAGATTACCATGGCTTTGCATTTGCCCGGATTGAGCTTCATGCTGTTGTCCTCAGTCCAACCTGAAAGATGGTCCAGATCGTCCTGTATGTTGGGTGGTTGGGACAGCAGTCGGGACTCAACAAGGTTGAGATAGTCTACAAATGCCCAAGACGGAGAAGCTACAATGCTGGGTAGTTCGTTAACATGGGCTATGAAGACAATTGGTCCGAGCTTTGTGCCTTGAGCCAAGCCACACGTAAGACGCTTTGTGTGGGACAACGCCCCCCGGTATCTCGTTCTCTGAGTCCGTCCTTCATGGAAGCTGGCGATCCACGGAATTACTTCCGGCCGAACACCGATCTCAAGTAGATGCTTCATTGTCACTGTGTGGTCAACAAGGTCAAACGCCTTGCTGAAGTCAGTTAAAACCCATGTGCTGCAGGTCCCCTGCTTATCCGCGGTTCTGTACAGTTGATTTGCCAGATTAACTAGGCAATGAGTGGTTGAACGTCCCTTCAAACATCCAAACTGGCTAGTTGATATAGACATGTTTATGTCCTGTAGAACCCAGGAAACGATGAAGTCCTCACAAACCTTCGCGAGGAGTGAGGTCAGGGAAACGGGTCGGAGTTGATCTATACTGGGTGGGCGGGTCTTGGGCAGAGGCACTACGACCGCTTCTTTCCACTGTTGTGGTACTACTCCCTCACGCAGCGAAGTGTTGAAGATGTCAGTAAGGGGTGTAGATATTTCGTAGGCAAACTCTCGTATCAACTTGCCCGTTATTCCATCTGGGCCCGGCGATTTTGTCGTCTTAACTCTCAGCAGTTTGTGGTACACCTCCCACGGTTGTACGGTGGGAGGAGGGCGGGAAGGGAGGAATGCCGGGAGTTTGGACAGGTCCAGAGGGGGGAGCGACGTTGTGATGTCTGAAAACCTCGTGTTGATGATGTTTGCGATGTCGAGGTTGTTTTCTGGGTCAACACCATCGACTGGTACCATCATGTCCTTTCTTTGAGTGCCTGTCAGAACTTTCAGTTCTTTGAACCAAGCGCGTGGGTTTTCTCTTTTCAACTTCTGAATTCTAGTACTGTAGAACAGTTTTCTTGCTCTCTTAATCGCTGTCTGGATCTTGTTACGGAGTGCTCGCCATACCATCCAGTTCTGTACCTGAAACGCACGCTGTCGGGACTTGATCGCAGACTTGATCTTCGGGGACATCCACGGCTTGTCTTGTACGTGGGCTCTGATGGTCTTGTACGGAAAGTAGGTTTCTATTGCCTGATTTAAAGCTACATAGAGAGCGAAGGTTTTGCTTTGTGTTCCCTGTACGCTCAACACCTCTTCCCAATGGTGTGTCGTAATCCACTGGCCGAAGGATCGGATGTTAGAGTCCTTCATTGGTCGTATCCTTCTCTTTGTGGTCTTGTTCACGACAGCCTGGTGTTTGGGATGGAGTAAAACAATGCTGTGATCGCTGCGCCCCAAGGGCGAGGTTACAGTGGGCGGGTGATAGAAAACATTCAAGTTTGTGATAATGAGGTCAAGAATAGCCTCGGATCGGGTTGGAACATTAACAATCTGTTGTAGACCATTGCCAGAGCACACCCCTCTCACATCAACATGGTTAAAATCACCCATTATCAAATAACCTGCATTATCATATCTGGTTCTTAGATCATCTACCGTATCTAACAGGTGTTGCATTAAAGCGTCTTCACAAGAGGATTGTGGCGGTGAATATACAACACACACGATGATAGAGGAAATCTTTCTAGGTAAACGTTTTGGTCGTAACATCAGCCACATACATTCCAGTTCGTCTGGGACAATGATTGTTGTGATTTGTTGTGCAGCTATCTCATCACTTACATACAGAGCGATACCACCACCACGTCTGTTTTCTCTAGATTTCACAAATACATTGTACCCATCTACCGCCCAATAGTCTGGGGGAGAGTCACTACTAAACCAGGTTTCAGACACTGCAGCTACCTGGACATTTTCACTTAACAACACAGAATGAAACTCATCCAACTTGTTTGCCAAAGAACGAGCGTTACATAGCATTACAGATGGTACACTGATTTGGCGTGGACTACCTGATTTAGTTTTAGAGTTCTGAATGTTCGCAGATGGTTGAAGCGGTACTACCTGTCTCGGTCTGTTCATGACGCTCGCCGCTGTAGCTGTACAAGAAAGTCTGTTGTCGATGGGCAGAGCAACGGGACAGTTTGTCAATCGGAATGCGCTTTGGTATGCTCTAGGTATGTGCGTAGGGGCGTGGTCAGCAGGTAGTCTTCTTGATGTCGCTGGGTTCGTTTCATCCAGTACAGGTTGAAATTCTCCGACTGTTTTACATATGTGTGGATGGAGCGGGTTTAAGCCGGGACTGAATGATCCATATTTGCATCTCAATGGTCTATTCCCAGTTACTGTAGGGATCCTTCTTATAAAATGCTTACCAGCTTTCGTCCCTCTTGGTCTGTTTCCTTGTTTCCAGAGTCCGAGGTTGAGAAGTTGGTTCTTGATTTCAGGACTGATCGGGGCAGATGTCTTCTTCAAACGCCACAAGTAATCCAAGGAGTACTGGAAAACAGCTCGTGACCGGGAAGCCATTGTGTTAGCCGGGATGGTGTCCAAGTGTTATATAAAAACGGTCCAAACTTGAAGAAATCGGGTCCAAACTTGCTCAGAAAGGTTCTGCACGGTCGCCGGAAACATTCATACATACAACTTCCCACATACATAGACTAAAATCATAAGAACTTTGAGTATTGCACACATAGTTAAAGGAGCGGGTTTCGTGTGTGGCAGCCCCTATAAGCGCCACCTAGCAATTGCCTTACATTATAAAAGGTACGCAGCTTTTTTCTAGAAAAGTTCATACAGTAGTCTTTATTCATTTTATATTTCGGAACAAACTGTTTACTAAAGAGGAAAGCCAACAACAAAGGCACGTGTTCAACACAGGTGTCAAATTGATTAGGTGACAGTTAAAATTCTGCCGGAGCCCTCCCAAGCTCCCAGCGACACCAGCGCAACGCTCGCCTAAAACACGCCAAAGTAGTTAAAAGTCGGACGGAATATCGTCCGGTTATTGCAGGAAGCCCGAACGAGTCTGGCGCGAGGCCGAAGAGTTCGGGCAAACTCCGACCGAAAGAAAGAGAGTCAAAAACCGTCGGGTTGCCGCCCGAATATTGGGCAAGTCTTGGCCATTGCTCGGACAAGCTCCGGTCGAGCTACAGGCAACCCATTGGCGAGCTCTCCGAGCTCAACGCTCGCCGCCGAGGCCTCGATGAAATTAAGCGCAGCTGCAAGTGCCCCGCAAACGCCGGCCGAGCTGCTAAAAATCGGTCGAGGCCCGCATAATCGCCCAAACGCCGGTCATACTCCGGCCGAAAATGTCCATTTGGAGCTCGTCGACAACTCGGCCGAGCTAAATTTTTTATTTGTAAAGGGGGCTTAAGGACATTGCTTTTCGGAGGGTTCTCAAGAGCAACTACATATTAGGCTCGCTACCTGGTACTATGCTGCACCTGGGGAGTAACGTATATGGTGTGTTACCTGGCACCTATATGGCACCTCTTTACCTGAAGATGTTATACCTCGAAAGTCGATACTATATGGTTCGATGCAAATAAGCCATTGAAATGAAAAAGACACTTTTTTAAGGAAAAAGACAGAGCTATCGTGAACGTATAAATCAACACCATCTACGGTACGGAATAAGTCAGCTACATGTTTTTAATTTGTCACAGTATTTTCTATTTGTGCACGAAACATTTCCAAAGCACTAACAAAAACACAAGTGAATAATAGTTTCTTATTATAAACGCTAACTACGCGCGACTTCATATACCTGTTGCGAAATGCTACAAAAACACTGGTAAAGTACCAGTCTTAAGAAACACGGGTAAAACACCTGATAGAGTTTCTAAATACTAGAAAAACAGTCATATTGGAGGTGAAGATACCCATAGGCTAGGTGCATATAACAAATGTGCGATATTCTAGTGAATACCTTATCTACATAACTGATAAAGACATTTCATACTTTTTTTCTGGTCAATTCATAGTAGAGGCTTCATATTGGAGATTTATACATATAGGTTACTTGAGAACAGGTGAATACAATGAAATAAATCTTATGTCGAGACTCAAGTATATGCAATAATGGGAATACAGGGACCCAACCCTTCTTGTCCGAAACAACTTCAACTGTCTTATCATCATGTAATTACGTTAATATTTATACTATGGATGGAGTTATGTATCAGACTCGTGTACTTATATCATTCTGAAATTTAAAATGCATTTTGTGATATATACCAATCAACTTCTAAAATGTTATGTAAACCCGTTTTTGGGGGGGGGGCGAAATCGCTAAAGGGGGGCGAGATAGGGGGCGAGATAACTAGCCGGGGAGGGCGAGATCGCTAGTGATTTCGCCCCCGGGGGGCGAGATCACGGGGGGGGGGGGGCGAGATCGCTGTCACACCTGTACAGAATATCCAGGTCCAGGTCCGGTTCAGGTCCAGAGGATCAGGTCCAGGTCCGGACCTGAACCTGGACCTGATTCAGTATGACTCATACCAATTGTCCATTTAAGACCACAGCAAGTAAGTTTTATGGATGACATCAGCGCGCGCATTAATTTTTGCCTGATTTTAGAAAAAAAAAAAGAACTTTTTTCTTCTGCATGGATTGTCAACATGATTATAAAGTACCAAAATGAGGTACCAAATATGTTCTGTTGTAGCCTAATACCGGGTAATTGTACTTGTAGAAGTGACACTTGCGAGGTACCCAGGACTGTAGTTGCAATAATTAAACTTATTGGATTGTTGTAAAAGTGACACCAATATGGAAGCCATGAGTGTGGTTACCAACTTTGTTGGTGTGCCA
Organism: Branchiostoma floridae; assembly: GCF_000003815.2. Taxonomy (NCBI): domain Eukaryota; kingdom Metazoa; phylum Chordata; class Leptocardii; order Amphioxiformes; family Branchiostomatidae; genus Branchiostoma; species Branchiostoma floridae. Next base: position 16,364,468 of record NC_049989.1, on the reverse strand, counting down.
GTCTACCACACTAGTGTCACTTTTACCACACCAGTACATGTCTTGAAAACAGGAATGAATGCCTTGTTGGCTCTAATACCATGTTATGTCCCTTTAATTCTAGTTACAACATTAATAACAACATTATGGTGCCTATTTTTGAAAATGTAGCCATCTTGTTGTTTTTTTCACCTATCTTGTTTTTTTTTCGCGCTATCGCACTATTTTTGCAGTCTGCAGAGGATGTCATCCATAAAATTTATTTTCTGTGGTCTAACTACAAAAAATCTGTTTGGTGGAGTATTATACTAACACTGGCGTTTTAAAATCCTACAACGCTAACTGCACCTGTACAATTGACTGCAAAACTTGGTAGAAATGACTATGAATTCTACTCTACTTCACTCTTGTTATTTTCTTCCACTTGCAAGCGCCAAAGAGTGTGAATGCCTGATCAAATAATCTGTTAATTTCGTAATAGTTCCAACATCCGGTCCACCTAGTTTTTTCAGGTCCGGTTTTTCTGGACCGGTCAAATGAGAAAAACCCAGCCCTAGTTCTTGCTAATTTCCCCGTATGAAAGATTTGAGAGGTTTTGAACATTCTGTACAACAGTACAACAGGAGTTAACAACATGCTAGATTGTCGGCATTTAAACATCTACCTTCAGACAATTAAGATCACTGTAAATAAGCAGAAAAAACATCATAAATAAAAACTGTTTGCCACGCCCTGTTACTGCTCAGCTATCGAAGCTTCGCGAAGCACGTATCCGACAGATTCGATTTAGAATAAAGTATGTTAAGATATCGTTAACGATAGTTCTTGCTAATTTACCCGTTTGAATGATTTGAGAGCTTTTGCAGAATCTGGAGTAAACAACATGCTGAAGTGTCTGCATTCAAACATCTACCTTCAGACAATTAACATCATTGTAAATAGTCATGAAAACATAATGAATAAGAACTGTTTGCCACACCCTGTTACTGCACAGCTACCAAAGCATAATGTAAAACATAAAGTCACTGTTTTTAGTAATTCTTTTTCTTTATAATGTAATGAATACTCCCTATTACATTGCGCGGCAATATTCACCATGTATGGATACGAATTCGTTGTGCCGTGAGGACGTCTTGAAACATGCACACTTCCCACCGCTGCTTGAGTTAAACGCCATTTTATCCAACATTCTGACTACAAGGAACTAGCTAGAGCGCGTTCGATGGTTTGCTCGAATTGTTCCTGAAGACCCCGCTTAGCTCCGAAGATCTCCGGACCGTAACGGTCGATTCGGAAATCTACGGCTGGTGAACTTCAAAAGGGTAGACTTCGTTAATGTAGACGGACCAGTACCAGACCGAGTCATGGGGGTCCTCTTGGCGCAGTAATATTCCACTGCCGTGGACTTTTTAAGCGTGAACTTCCAAAGCGTCGACTCGTGGGGGCCAGTCTCAATCCAAGCCATGGGTTTCCTCTCGGCTTAGTTCTGCCGTGGACTTTTCCGTTTTGAACTCAAAGAGCATCGGATTTCTGCCTGTAGATGGACCAGTACCAAGCTCTTCCATTGTGATCCTCTCGGCTTAGTTGTATTCCACTGCCGTGACCTTTTCAGGCGTGAATTCAAAAGCGTGGAATTTGTGACTGTAGACGGACTAGTACTAGTACTAGGCCTAGTTATGAGGGTCCTCTCAGCTTAGTTGTATTCCACTGCCGTCAACTTCTAGGCGTGAACTCCAAAAGCGTGGAATTTGTGACTGTATACGGACCTGTACCAGGCCGGGTAATTGGGGTCCTCTGCTTAGTTGTATTCCACTACCGTAAACTTTTAGGCGTGAACTTCAAAAGCGTGGAATTTGTGACTGTATACGGATCAGTACCAGGCCGAGTAATTGGGGTCCTCTCTGCTTAGTTGTATTCCACTGCCGTGACCTTTTCAGGCGTGAATTTCAAAAGCATGGAATTTGTAACTGTAGACGGACCAGTACCAGGCATAGTAATGAGGGTCCTCTCGGCTTAGTTGTATTCCACTGCCGTCAACTTGTCAGGCGTGAACTTCAAAAGCGTGGAATTTGTGACAGTAGACAGGCTAGTACTAGACCTAGTAATGAGGATCCTGTCAGCTTAATTGTATTCTACTGCCGTGACCTTTTCAAGCGTGAACTCCAAAAGCGTTGCCTTCGTGCCCGTAGATGGACCAGTACCAGACCGAGCGTTAGGTGTCCTCTTGGCTAAGTATTCCACTGTCGTAGGCTTTTTAAGCGTGACCTTGAAAAGCGTGGATTTTGTGACAGTAGACGGACTAATGTCTAGTTTGCGGTCCAGGCCGAGCTATAAGGGTTTTCTCGGCTTAGTTGTACTCAACTACACCAATACGACGCCGGACCGGGGGGTGGGGGGTCCTCTCGTCTTAGTTGTATTTCACTGCCGGGGCCTTCCATGTGTGAAATCCAAGGGTGTGGACTTCACGCCTGTAGACGACAGACCAGTACCAGGCCATAAGGTACTTTGGGCATGAGTGTATTCCAACACCGTGCACTTCACAAGCGTGAAACTCCAAAAGCGCAGACATCGTACAAGTAATCGAACGAGTACCATGGGGTCCTCTCGGCTTAGAGACCTCCATGAAAAATGGAGGTATAGTTACCACTATTGAAAATTTAGGTATAGTTTATGGTGTGTCTGTGTGTATGTGAGTGTGTCCGTATATTTGTGGTAACCATAGCTCTAGAACCTCTCGATGGATTGTAATGATATTTGGTATGTGAGTAGGAGTTGGGAAGGCGAAGGTCAAGGTCGATTTGGGGCGTCCTGGTGTGCGTTCGACCTTGGTACTGCAGCAGAAATTCGATTTTTCGTATTTTTTGACCTGGCCATGCTATGATCTTGATTTTTTGGTGGGAGATAGCTTGTGATGTAAGGAAAAAGTGATGTATGTTTGGGAGCCCTAGCAGCTTGCTCTGGAACTGCAGGGGCATTTTTGTCAAGATTTTCAAAGAAGCATAACGGAACATAGGAAAGATGGCTTTCCATGATATCTAGCATGCAGGTTTCTTTGGCAGAGATGTATATAGTGAAGTGAGAATTATGCAAATTTGGACTTAATTTGAAGAATAATGAGGAAAATCTACATTTACAGTGTTTTCTATTATAGGGCTCAAATACACGTAACATAATGTAGTTTGTGGCAGGTGGAAGATTAACAGATCCCAATTTTGCAAATACTTCACCAATTTGCATAACTAATGTAAAAGTTTCCAAATCTATCCAAGTACATATAGTAAATGGTTGGATTGTCAACATTGTGACCTGTGTAAGTCAGCTAAAGGTGTACCTAACCAAGCATAAATTATGCAGATGTGAAAGTCATTTACATAACCAATGGAGATATGAGGTCTCCTAGCTCTTGTTGTATTGGAGGTCGAAATGAAAGATGGCTTGGACTGGACGGAAAACTTGCATTTGACAACATTCACTCCTAACTAAGAAATGGCCTGACCTACATATTCAAAGGAATGCAGAGTTTTACGGACGTAAGAGGAGACCATGGAGCTTCTTTTCTTCGAAACCTTTGACTCCATTCCATTAAGAAATGTAAGGTATGCTTGACCTCTTAAAGTCAAATTGACTTACTTACTTAGACTTAGGGGCTCCCGTGTCGTCCGACACACGAGGCAGTCAGGTTGGGCCAGCAGTAAGCTCTGTCGGCAGCTATCCTCCTTACACCCTTCCAGTTGATGTTAGCTGCTTGGAGGTCCCTCTCGATGGTGTGCCTGTAATTCACCTTAGGGCGACCTCTACGTCTCTTACCCCGTGGTGCCCAGTGCATAACTTGGTTTGCCAGTCTGTCTGATGGAAGTCTCATGACATGGCCCAACCAGCTCAAACGTCGCTTTCGAAGTGTCATAGACACTGGTTTTTGGCTGGTCCTAGCTCTTACTTCAGTGCTGGGTATGAAGTCATCCCATCTGATGCCTAGTATCTTCTTTAGGCATTTGTTGTCGAAGACATCTAGCTTCTTTTCTTGGCTTGACTTCATGTGCCATGTTTCACATCCATAATTGACACAATGCAGGTTTTAAACATTCATTAATATTGATATAACTGCTTAAAGAATGGTTAGGAATTATCATTTATTCAATTACTAGTTCTACTACTTAGTAATGTAATTTTTTGTTGTCAGGACAACATGGAAAACAAGCTGCAACACATGCTGATTTTCCTTCTCATTATATCGTGAAGGAGACTAACATGCCTACAGAAGCTCGCTATGTGAATGGATGTAAATCACCCACAGGGCAACTGGATGGCCCTCAACATTCATCTTAATCTTCAGAACCGACCAAAACCCGTCTTGAACTTTGATATGATTGCATCTGCACGGCCGTATAAATTGCCGATGCATAGACCCGTTACCATTTTATGCCTAGGCTTCAAAGGGTTCATTAACATTGAGTCTGGTACATTCTCAAATCGACCCGATCTCGTCGAGTTGTACCTGAACTGCAACAAGATAACAAACATTCAGGCTGATATATTTTCAACAGTACCAAAGCTCGCAGTAGTGCATTTAAACTACAATGAAATAACTAACATTCAGGCTGGTGTAGGGCTGGGTATCGGTACAGCGTACCGGTACAAAACCGGTTTTTCTTATTGGACCGGTCCGGAAAAACCGGACCTGAAAAAGTTAGGTGGACCGGATGTTGGACCGATTAGAAAATTAACATATTATTTGATCAGGCATTCACACGTTTTGGCGCTTGCAGTTGGAAGAAAATGACAAGAGTGAAGTAGAGTATAGTTTATAGTAATTTCTACCAAGGTTTACAGTCAATCGTACAGGTGCAGTTAGCGTTGTAGGATTTTAAAACGCCAGTGTGAGTCTAATACTTCACCAAACAGATTTCTTTGTAGTGAAATGCACCATTGGTATGAGTCATACTGAATCAGGTCCAGGTTCAGGTCCGGACCTGGACCTGATCCTCTGGACCTGAACCGGACCTGGACCTGAATTCTCTGTACCGGTACCCAGCCCTAGGCTGGTGCATTCTCAAATTTACCAGGTCTGACAGAGTTGCGCGTGGATCAGAATCAAATAACTGACATTCAGTCTGGTCAATTTTCAAATCTCCCAAAGCTCACAAATTTGTTTCTATGCTGCAACAGAATAACCGACATTCGACAAGGCGCAATCTCAAATCTTCCACAACTCACAAAGTTATACATAAACGACAACCAAATAACTGACATCCATCCCGGTGTCTTTTCAAACATACAGAACCTCGCAGAGCTGTACCTTAACCACAACAAAATACATATCATTCACCCTGGCGCATTTAAAAGTCTACCAAGGCTCACAAAGTTAGCCCTAAACGACAATAAAATAACACACGTTCAGCCAGGTATATTTTCAGATTTCCCCCAGCTACACACACTGTTGCTGAACGTCAACAACATCATTCAGATTCAGCCAAGAGCATTTTCAACTCTACTACGGCTCGAATGCTTGAACCTAAAATCCAACCAGATAACTAAAATTCATCATAACGCAGTCTCAAATCTACCCCAGCTAAAATATCTGCACCTCGATTCCAACAACTTAACGGAGATTCCGCTCAAAGCATTCTCAAATCTCTCTAAACTCGAACATTTGTATTTGCAGTCAAATGAGATATTTGCCCTTCCATTGTCAGTATATGGAATGTTGGCATCTATTCCTCATGTGCAGATTGATAACAACCCCTGGAAGTGTAACTGTAAGATGGTTCCCGTCAGGAATACAATGAATGGCTCGCATTTGTTTGAAAACCAAATAACATGTTACCAGCCTGCCGTGTTCTCTGGACAGAATCTGAAAGACATCAACCCTAAAGACCTGATCTGTAAAGTGGTATCAACAACCAACATGTCAACAGTTGGTCGCCGATTGGAAAGTGGCAACAGTTGCAACAGTCGTACCACTATCCACAAGTCTCCCTACAACTGGTACTTCCTAAAAAATTCTGCCACAACAGCTCGACCTGAAGGCACGTCATTCACTATAGTACCCGATGATTCATCTAAACCGGAAATCAACCGTTTCCATGAATTTGATCAAAGTGTTCCTGTACCTGTTCTCATTGCCTCTGTCATTGGTTCATTCATTGCTGGCATTGTCCTGATTGGTACAATTATAATCACAATCAGGTGCAAGAGGAGGACCAAGAATTCTCCTTTAGGTAAACATCCTAAAGATGTTTCGGATGATACAAATCTTCGGACTTTACAGTCAAATCCTCTCTACAAAGATTTGGAAACGCTACCAAGTCGGTACCAAACCTCTAAAGATTCAGTGGTCTATGATCATGATCACAAGTATGAAGATCTAGACAATCGGCATAGTCAGACAGCTGCAGGGCAGGACCAGTCTCATGCCATCATTGATCATGGTAAATCGTTGGCCAACTCAAACACTACAACTACTGCAGTGGTTCATGGTCATGATCACAAGTATGAAGATATAGACAATCAGCATAGTCAGACAGCTGCAGGGCAGGACCAGTCTCATGCCATCATTGATCATGGTAAATCGTTGGCCAACTCAAAGGCCACAACTACTGCAGTGGTTCATGGTCATGATCACAAGTATGAAGATATAGACAATCAGCATAGTCAGACAGCTGCAGGGCAGGACCAGTCTCATGCCATCATTGATCATGGTAAATCGTTGGCCAACTCAAACACTACAACTACTGCAGTGGTTCATGGTCATGATCACAAGTATGAAGATATAGACAATCAGCATAGTCAGACAGCTGCAGGGCAGGACCAGTCTCATGCCATCATTGATCATGGTAAATCGTTGGCCAACTCAAAGGCCACAACTACTGCAGTGGTTCATGATCATGATCACAAGTATGAAGATATAGACAACGAACATGGTCAGTCAGTTCATGGTCAGTCTCAGGCCATCACTGACCATAATAAATCGTTGGTCAACATCACAACTACTGCAGTGGTCTGTGATCATGATCACAAGTATGAAGATATAGACAAGCAACATGGTCAGAAAAGGCATATCAATCCTCAATCTAACAATAACACTACGGCTCTTACCGTGACCTCTGGGCAGGATCAGGCAGAGAACGGCCAGTCTCAGGCCATCTCTGAATCCAACACGAACACCCCGGGTCTTTCAGGGACCATTGGGCATGATCAGACAGGTCAGGACCAATCTCAAGCTATCAGTGATCATGAAGAATTGTTGGGTACTAGCAATCAAGTATATACCACAGAGAAAGCTGTCTTTGATTCTAATCCTATATACAAATGTAAGAATGTTCAGACAGAACAGGACCAGAGTCAGGCTAACGCTGATGAAATGATGGATGATAGACATCTGATATACACACCAGAGCCAGCTGACATGGAGATAAACACTGCGTACACGTGTAGAAATGATATGACAGGAGAGGTACAGAATCAGGCTAACTTGCCTTTGGATGATGAAGACGTGATATACACCACAGATCCGGCTGTCTTTGAGACTAATCCCGTGTACAGAATGTAAAAATATTTCAATAGACCAAGGTCAAACTCAGAATATGATGGATCCGCCACCAAACAGCACAGATGTTGTTGCCAGTAACTGTTGGTGTAAGCCAGTAGCCATGATCAGACGGATCGGAGATAGTTTAAGGCTACAATTGATGAACACAAACACAAAAGCAACTGCAGTCACCTGTGAGTATCGAACTCGGGACCTCTAAATTCCGAGCCGAATGCTCTGCCAGTTACGCCACACACGACGCCACACTAAGATTTACTACTTGTCTTGATTGAGATGACTATAACGGCTTATATCAAGCAATATTTTTATTTTCTTTTAATTGTGTTTATAGTAGTAGTACTAAATGTTTTGTGAACATGCTTTTGTATTAATTGGAGAATGTTTACCCAAGATCTTATTGTAGTTGGCAATATTATATTACTGCAGTAATGCCTGTCGTATATTAGAACTAATATTTTCAAAATAACCACAAAGGTGACTAGCACATTACAGTAGATTTCGATTTAAAAAATTTATAAGTGATTGAAAGTGATTGAAGGTGGGCACGCTATGCTATTGTACAGCAAAATTGTTGATTCAGTGCTAAAAACTGCAACTTTATCTGTCCATTGTGCTCTTTTCTATGAGAAACAAATGAATCAAAAGTTCTAAAAATGGTAACTTTTATCTGTCTGTTGTGCTTATTCTTTTTATAAGAAATATGCTACTTATGAAGCACACGATGGCAAGTTAAGGTGCCTGTAAATAGATGTTCAGCACCAAGGACAGGACTGGCGTTACCGTGTTATGATGTTCAGCACCAAGGACAGGACTGGCGTTACCGTGTTATGATGTTCAGCACCAAGGACAGGACTGGCGTTACCGTGTTATGATGTTCAGCACCACGGACAGGACTTGTGTTACCATGTTTAGATGTTCAGCACCAAGGACAGGACTGGTGGTACCGTGTTGATATGTTCAGCACCAAGGACAGGACTGGTGTTACCGTGTTGATATGTTCAGCACCAAGGACAGGACTGGTGTTACCATGTTTAGATGTTCAGCACCAAGGACAGGGCTGGTGTTACCGTGTTTAGGTGTTCAGCACCAAGGACAGCACTGGTGTTACCATGTTTAGATGTTCAGCACCAAGGACAGGGCTGGTGTTACCGTGTTAAGGTGTTCAGCACCAAGGACAGGACTGGTGGTACCGTGTTTAGATGTTCAGCACCAAGGACAGGACTGGTGGTACCGTGTTTAGATGTTCAGCATCAATGGCAGGACTGGTGTTACCGTGTTTAGATGTTCAGCACCAAGGACAGGACTGGTATTACTATGTTTAGATGTTCAGCACCAAGGACAGGACTGGTGGTACCGTGTTTAGATGTTCAGCACCAAGGACAGGGCTGGTGTTACCGTGTTTAGGTGTTCAGCACCAAGGACAGGACTGGTGGTACCGTGTTTAGATGTTCAGCACCAAGGACAGGACTGCTGGTACCGTGTTTAGGTGTTCAGCATCAATGGCAGGACTGGTTTTACCGTGTTTAGATGTTCAGCACCAAGGACAGGACTGGTGGTACCGTGTTTAGGTGTTCAGCATCAATGGCAGGACTGGTGTTACCGTGTTTAGATGTTCAGCACCAAGGACAGGACTGGTATTACTATGTTTAGATGTTCAGCACCAAGGACAGGACTGGTGGTACCGTGTTTAGATGTTCAGCACCAAGGACAGGACTGGTGGTACCGTGTTTAGGTGTTCAGCATCAATGGCAGGACTGGTGTTACCGTGTTTAGATGTTCAGCACCAAGGACAGGACTGGTGTTACCATGTTTAGATGTTCAGCACCAAGGACAGGGCTGGTGTTACCGTGTTTAGATGTTCAGCACCGGTACCAAGGACAGGACTGGTTTTACCGTGTTTAGATGTTCAGCACCAAGGACAGGTGTTATCGTGTATAGATGTTCAGCACCAAGGAAAGGACTGGTGTTACCGTGTTATGATGTTCAGCACCACGGACAGGACTGGTGTTACCGTGTTATGATGTTCAGCACCAAGGACAGGACTGGTGTTACCGTGTTATGATGTTCAGCACCAAGGACAGGACTGGTGTTACCGTGTTATGATGTTCAGCACCAAGGACAGGGCTATTGTTACCGTGTTTACGTGTTCAGCACCAAGGACAGGTTTTACCGTGTTTCGATGTTCAGCACCAAGTACAGGACTGTGCATATTGCGTTCATCTAGCAGGAGTACTTTATTCCGTGTTATCCAACCTTGAATGTGAGCATACATTAAAGTGCTATGAAACAATTCAACATTGTTGTATTTACCTTCATGCTTTGATACAGATGATAACCGCTGTCTACTGTGGACACCTTGTGTGCCCATCTACAATAAAAAATGTTCTGCATTTATGTTGTAGAAAGCTTTAACGCTAGTTCACCTTCATCCGGATCCACTCGGTAAGAGTTTTTAGGAATATCAAGCCGACGGACAGTGGTTTTCAATTGGCAATATGTTCAAAACATGGCACTTTGAAACCACTTTCCGTCGACAGGATATTCCTAAATACAGTTTTTAAAAATAACGGATATAGGTTAACCCGCGGACAAAGGTGAACTAGCGTTACCACAGAAGCCAAAAAGCACATGACCAGCATATATTCTGGACAGAGTTTTATTTCATTGTGACCTGTACAGCTGGATACAAGGTAGGACAAGAGTACCTGGCAACACTAAAAAAATACTAACAAGGAACTTAATTCTACCATCAGCAAAAGTCCGAACAAAATGGTATTACATAAAGGTCATCATGATTATTATTGTTAGGAGCATGAAGAAAATATAATCACACCAAGTCTGTATGTTGGGATGTCACAGCTATCATCATAATTATATTTAACACACGATTATGAAGAATTTGTGTAAAAGTCCAATTCTAATTCGGTCATTGTTAAATGGAGAAACGCATCATTGGTCTAATATAGGAACTTTTGCATCCAACGGGAAAGAGTCCAACCTTCAATATTGACCACACTAAAAATGTACTGCTAGGTTGGAACAAGTCAATATTGTTACATTTTCACTATCCAAGAAAATTTCATTGATATCTAAGAAGAACAGTATTACTACAATGACCTGGTTGTCTGAGTGTGTTGTGGTATCTGGTACTATAGGACGATTGAGTAACACTGATAGGATGAACTGTACTGGATGCATGTTGTACACATACTGTAACAGCTTGGCTGATTGGTTAATGAGTGTGCACAAGTGGGAAGTTCACACAAATTAGCCAATCATCACCAGTGTAACAAAATTCTTTAACCAAGCATACATTGCTACACCAAAAGAAAGATCCTTGTCAGAGTTTACTGTGTCGAAACGTATGGATAGTACATCATTTACAGTTGTATCAAATAATTAGGATGTAAGGGGCAGATTGTTTATCACAGTGGATCACAACTTCCTATACAACATCTATTAGAGAAACAGGAACTTTTAAAACAGGACTATGGAAAGGCGATGCGCCCACAATTCAGCGACTTTAATTGTTCAAGTTTTGGAAAGTCTTCAGTAATACAACACTTCCAGATTTGCTTGGGCCTGTACATAATCCTGTTTGCAGATTACTATCAATATGTGCCAAGTGAAAACAGGAATCTCACTGCCAATGTCAATGTCAACGGTACAGCCTTCCATGCTTATTGCCGGAAAGTTGAAGCTCAAGAATAGTACTGTAAAAGCATTTAAGTTCGCAGGGATTTAATTTTGCAGTACCGGGAAAAAGTACTTTTCACGGTGGTTTAAATTGACAGTAGTCTCTTACAAAAAATGTTCGCCATGGTTTTAAGTCGCCATGGCTACTTGAAGCGGCCACCGCGAAAGCAGCGAACATTAAACCACCGCGAAAGTTTCTGCATTTACAGTAACTTTGATGTGCATTCTAATACACAACACTTACTGCCATAACACTTGAAGCATATAGTAGGAACATACTTTAGAGTGAGTGTATTGAATGAAACTTTTGAAGAGATACATTTAGATGAATTGAAAAGTTTAAAAAATCTCTATTCAGTCCTCTACTACTAGGCTATAACCCCAAACCATTGCTATCTGAACTACAGAGGAAGAGATGAACATCCATCCAGTGAACACTACATATAAAGCTTGTTCCCATTGTGACATTTGTTCTTTAAGTCTTCCAAAAGATTCTATGTTGAGGGAAAGACAAAGCCAGTATCTGTCCATTTTGTAAAAATCTGTAATTTAAATTTGTCCTTCATTTCCTTTGTTAACACACACCATAGTTCATGATAAGGAACACATGCTGCAGCATTTTACAAATTATTACATTAGAAAAAAAATTACTAAAGACATAAACATGAAAAAATTGTACCTAAGCCCTCCCAGGCTGTTTTGTCATTCATTAAAAGAATACATTAACGAAGTTAGTGGACTAATCTAACCAGCAAGTTTGCCGACCATCCCAAATACCATGCCCTAACCATACATACATGTACAGCTTGTTGGAACCAATTTTATCTACTTTGTAAAAAGATCATGTTCAGACTGCACCACTTCCCAGTAGGGGGTGTCAGGATGGCCAACACAGTTGGCATAATAGCAGTCTAGCAAGGGGTGGAATATACCACTTTTTTACATACAATTCTTGCCAAAAGTTGATGATTTTTTACGTCTTAATGACGCTAGAGGCCAAGTTTTCCGATTAAATCAAAAGAATCTGATTTTGTAAGGAAACTTTCCACCCCTCTACTTGAACTTGGACTTGCCTAGCCTATGTATACAAGCAACTACAGTCAAGTACTCAAGCCACTATGTACATGTTCATTATTTCAAAGAGTGACCATGTAGACAACACTACTCCAGAGCAGTACGTAGCAATAGATGTCTTCAATATTAAGTACAGGTTTCTTGAAGTTAAGAGACCCACAGTCTTAAGTGAGTATGATTCATTAACTGACATGAAATTTTGCAGGTAGTACAGTAACTGCTTTCAACATACAACTCAGGTATACATTTGATGCAGTTCAGACATAAACAGCTAGGAGTCCTCACACACGTGCCACTTTTGTGACTTGTTGATACATTCTTCTATCAAGATGCAGGCATCTTTCTTCAAGAAAATATGAAATGATACATATATTACTTGTTACTATATAACATCCTAAATACTTGTGCATATACCAGTGCTAGCCTGTATAGGGATGTCCTGAATACGCAAAATTTTGCATCAAATAGTTTTCAAAGAAAGTCAATGTACAGACTCAATGAACACCATTTTCTCATTAACTATGAATGTTTACTCATATTAAACCCCCAATTATTTGTATTATATGCCAAAAAAAAACAGTGATTTTTTGCCACAATTTTAAAAATCATTTTCAATATTTATTGACCAAAGGAAAGCAAATAATAAAATATGAGCACCACCTGACAATTATCTTCTTTTGAAGCACCAAAGAGTAGTTTTCCTACTTATATACTTTTACCAGCCAAAGAACTGCCCTTCCCCAAAGAAAACACTGGTATATGACCAAGACCTACGTATCCACCTAAAGAGTTAGCCATGTGGCAACAACCCTTCCTTTGGTAGGGTTACAACCAGAAAGGTCTAACTCCAAGGTAGAAACTATAAAGAAGAAAGCAGGATCATCTTCTATAGCTTTCTCTACTGCTGTAACTGTAGCTTCTACTTCTACTGCGACTGCGGGAGTAACTGCGGTAACTATTGCTGCGGCTGTGGGAGTCTCGGTAGCTGCGACTTCTGCTGCGACTACGGGAGTAACTATAGCTTCTACTTCTGGATCGGGAGCTGTGGCTGTAGTAACTACTGTCGCTGTCGTAGTACGAACTGGGAGGGCTGGGTCGGTAGTACGGCACCGGTCTCTTTCGCGCGCTGTAATAAGGAAGAGAAGTGATCGTTGTGAGAGGGCTGGTCTGATTAAAAACAACAACACGATATACTGTTATGGTAAAGCTCAAAACATAATTTTGGAAGCAATGATATTAGCTTCAGAAAGTATCTGTGTCTTCCTGTTTGGCAGACTATGAAGAGTGTTTCCGGAATGTCTCAAAATTTTGGAAATACTTGACGGAGTTTAAAAAAAAGTTTGTTCAGAATTCATGTAATGTTCTAGTCATAGAAAGACTATAGTACCATTTCTATACATTTGTAAACTTTCTGCTGTATGTGTTTTCCAACATAATTAGTGGCAACAAGAAAAGGTCTGAAAGTGAAGTGAACCTTAAACACATTAGTGCACATGGCATCAGAATTTTACTGGTACACTGGAGAGTTAGATTAAGGTTAAAGAAACCCAGTGTTCCATTCACAGAGCAGAACTTTAACAAGCAATTCAAGTGCAGAGAGGATAAACAACAGGTTAGAGACAATCTGTAATGCCAGTTCACCTTTATCCATGGGGTTACCTATATCCGTTATTTGTTTTTTAAAAAAGCAAAGAGTTTTTAAGGATATCTATAGTGGTTTCAAACTGTAATATTTTGAAATTATTGCAATTTGGAACCACTGTCCATTGATGCTTAATACGCTGTTAACCAACAGATATAGGATACCCCACAGATAAAGGTGAACTAGGCTTGACGTTACTCTCAAATGGTGTCAAAAGATTTCAAGCAGTGAAGGGTGAACAGTGTCAGCAGATTGTTACGTCAGAATTACAGGCACTAACTCTGGCTACTGTGGACAGCAAAGGCCACACTAAGCCTGTTAGGTGCAAACCAGTGCCACACCACACAACAAGATGCAAAGCAGGTTGCACACAAATGACTATTTGTAGACAGAAGCTGATAATCATGGCTGTGAGGCAAGATGGATTATAAAAACCTGAAAGTAAGTATTTCACCAGACCTTACATTTGTACATTGGGAAAGTCGTCTCCTTTTAGGTATCAAGTAAGGGTAATTTTCACTATAATCTCTTTGAGGCTTATTATAATTGAATCTTGTAACCTATTGCACACTTCAGGGTGGGTCACATGATCTGTATTGTCCAATCATGAGTTCTCAACTGATGGATAAACCAATCACCATAAAGCTTGTATTTTGCATCAAGTTGATGAATTAGTGACCAATCCTGACAGGAAAGACAACTGGCATCAACCAATCATGATTGGCCATGTGATTTTCATGAACCAATCACTTCAGCCTGCCAACTCTCCACTGACCAATCACAGCAGGCAAATTTGAATAATCAGAATGGTAGGATATGTTGTGTTGATTGCAATATGTGTTCAGGTCTGGTGAAATATATGCATAGTTTGATTGGTTTAAGCAGAGAAAGTGACAGATGTCAATCACCGACTGTTGGAGTAATCACTTGGTTAGTGGTTATTTGGGCAAGGGCAGCTGTTGGAATCCACACCTAACTTTTATAAGACTGTGCATCAAAAATATTCCATTGGGAAAATGCAAGAGGGAAATCATCTTGCACATTGGCATGAGGAGGCAAAGTATATTATAAACTGGGTTTCTGAATTAGCTTTTAAAATAATAAAGGGTAAACAATAATATGTGTCTTAAACATCACGCCCAAGAAGCTGTAGAAGACATTTCACAAAGAGGACTGACAAAGTCAGCCAAAAATTTGAGTAAATCCAAAAGTGTTTGCTATGTAAAGCTTGTTTTTTTCATAAAGGGTAAAGTGGAATTTTTAACATGATAACTGGCATTTGATTTACAACTGTTACATTAAGAGAAAATTTCTCCTTTGAACGATGAAACACAACGTAACGGAGAGCACATTTTTCCAATGAAAGGATGACAGACTTTTAGCAAATATAAGGGAAGAATTAATGTTTTGTAATAAAGTATTTTTTGTGTTTCAGGAAGTTTTCTTGATACACAGTCTTCTATCTAGTCTCAACCCTACTGCCAAACAATGCTCACAAACTCAGCGGCGCCGACGCCGGTCGTCATCTCTGGAGCGTGAACGGGAACGACGATTTCGGCCCCGATAGCGAGGGGAACGGTTTCCGTCATGGTAAACACGACGGCTACCGGAATCCCGCTCGCGTGGGGGACTTGGGGGTGGGTTCCTGATCCGTTCAACGTGGCGCTGCCTACGGTCGGGGGATCTACATTCGGTGGGGACGAGGGAAGAAGAAAGAAAGCAAACACAAATCACTACAATGCATGCAGCCAAATGCCAAACAAACACAAAACAAAACTAAGGAAGTGACAAAAATTTCTTTCCTTATAAACAAAAATGTTTTTGGGACAAAACTACATTGTAGAATTTTCTTACAAATTTTCTTAGTTTTAAGGTGAAAAAGAATAACAACATAAAAAACTATGGGAAAAAACTACTTTGTAGAATTTCCTTACAAATTTTCTTAGTTTTAAGGTGAAAAAGAATAACAACACAAAGAAATAAAAAATAACATCAAGGAAACTTTAACTATACGGACACAAGAAAAATACATCACTCACAAGCCAGCAAGAATCCGGAAAGGTAATACAACGGCACTATGGTTTGTCGGAGTGGAGCAAGCATGGGAAAAAGTTCTCGTAAATCAAAAAAAATAAATAAAAAATCAAAACCACGAAAAAAAAACATAATGTAAGTTTATCGAACTGGAAGACTTCATCTGAAATTTTTGCTGCTCTACAGCTGACTGAAGTCCATATATTTGATGACAGACAAATCCAGATATACAGACTGTATTTATCATGAACAGTCTGCATCAGGACCTGTCATGTCATTCTTGCAGCCAGCTTCATGTCCTTGCTGTAAGACACACTGTTACCAACACGGGGGCACAAGCAGATAACGATAACCTCAACGTTACCTGGTGATTCGGCGAGGCTCCAGGTGACTGGGCGAGTCCCTGTTGCGCCGGCGAGGGATGATCGGGGAGTAGCTACGGGAGCGACCCCTCACCCTGGCCGGGGAGTTGCTGTAGCTGCGGCTGTGGCTCTTGGAGTGTCTGGGCGGGGCGCTGGGGCTGCGGCTTCTGCTGGCACTGTGGCTCCTGCTCCTGCTCCTACTGCTGCCACTGCCTGATGGAGACCTTCTGCTGACCCTGGGGAGGAAAAAATGGGTCATGTTTAGTGTCAGTCCAGATTCAGTACTGCCAGTAGCATGGCTGCGGCTCCTGCTGGCACTGTGGCTCCTGCTCCTACTGCTGCCACTGCCTGATGGAGATCTTCTACTGACCCTGGGGGGAAAAATGGGTCATGTTTCGTGTTAGTCAAGATTCAGCATGATGGAGATTTTCTACTGTTCCTGGAGAGGAAAACTGGGTCATGTTTAGTGTCAGTCAAGATTCAGTACTACCAGTAGCATGCCTGAAAGAAATCTTCTTCTGACTCTGGGGAGGAAAAAATGGGTCATGTTTCATGTCTGTCAAGTATCAGAATTAGCATGCCTGATGGAGATCTTCTACTGATCATGGAGAGGGAAAATGGGTCATGTTTAGTGTCTGTCAGCATTAGCATACCTTAAGAAGATCTTCTGCTGATCCAAAAGAGGAAAATTTGGGTCATGCTTACTGTCTGTCAAGATTCAGCATTAGCCTGGCTTAAGGAGATCCTCTACTAACCCTGGAGAGCAAAAATGGGTCATGTTTAGTGATTTCCAGTGTGTGTGAGGGAGGCAATCCATATCTGTGAGACAATGCAGCACTTTATTCACGAACAGGGGACGTCAATATTTCAAGCCTGTCTATTGTCACATGATAATCAACATCATCACTCGTGTGACAAGACAACTCCAAGACAAGATCTGACTTAACTGACTACATCTGAAACAGCTCTAGGAGTGGGTACCAGTACAGAAAATTCAGGTCCAGGTCTAATTTAGGTCCAGGTCCAAACCTGAACTTGGAAGTTGGACCTGATTTAGTTTGTGAAAGGACGACACTCAAAGCAATAGTTCATTCGCAACAAAGAAATCTGCTTGGTATTTGACGTTTTAGTATCCTGCAGGGCTAGCTGCCTCTGTACGATTGACGGTAAACTTGGTATAATCTCTACTTTGCTCTCGTCATTAGTAAGCCCCGAAAGTGTAAATGCAGGCTTATAGGATCTGTTCATTCTCTACTAGGTTCAACATGCACTCCGCCAAATCTTTTCTTTCTCCAGTCTAACAAGAATACAACTCCGGACATACAGCCGAGGAAGTTGCCAGCACAACTAATGCCGATCTTTGTCTTGTTTCCGATTGGTTTTCCGACTGGGGGCTCGAACTACACCCTGATAAGTGCAAAGTTATGTGTATAAAGGCTTACCAAAGCAAGGTCCAACTACCCCCCATCTACCTAGCCGGTCAAATCCTCGAACAGGTGACTTCCTACACTCACCTAGGCGTCACCATGCACTATACACTCCGGTGGAAAGAACATGCTGAAACCGTTTCCAGTAAGTCGAAAAAGGTTCTCGGGCTCCTGAGCAAACTACAGCGCAAACTGTCCCGAGAAGCCTTGGAGCTTGCCTATAACACTCTTGTACGCACGAAATTAGAGTACGCATCCATCCTCTTTAGCAACATTAGCGTTACTGCGAGCAAGACCATGGAGAGGGTACAGTACCATGCTGGACGCCTCGTCTCAGGAGCGATGGCACGTACCCCTCATGACAAACTACTAGAAGAACTAGAGTGGGACAGTCTCGCAACCAGAAGAGACTACAACAGACTACTTACCATGCAAAAACTAGTGACAGGCTCCGTACCAGCCCATCTCCAGCCACTAGTCCCTACTACCAGAGAGAGCCGACGGCGACTACACCTTCGTCTTCGGAACGACACACATCTACAAGTCCCGTACTGCCGAACCACCACGTACAAGAACAGTTTTGTCCCCTACAGCACACGACTCTGGAATAGTCTTCCCAGGGAAGTAAAGGAAGCCACATCTTACAACCAGTTCAAAAAGAAGTGCAGAGATCACATGCTGTCTTCCCGTCAACACCAGAAGTTTCGTAGACTTGGAAATCGCCAGAGCAACATCCTTACTACCAGACTACGTCTTGGCTGGTGTCAGCTCAACTCTACGTTGGCTAAGTTCAACATCACAACCCGGAGCTGTGCTTGTGGTGCTACGTCCGAGACGGTTGCACACTTTCTACTTCACTGTCCTCTGCACACGGCTGCACGGCAAACCCTAGCTTCTTCAGTGCTCCAACTTGTCGGCCAGTCTCTCTCAACCGGAGTCCTCCTTAATGGTTCTCCAGGTCAAAACTCTGCTACAAACCAAAAACTCTCAGACGCTCTGCATTCATTTTTAACATCAACAAACCGATTTACAGCACCTTCCATCTGCTCCTCATAGCTTACGTAGCCTATGTGGCCTATTATGTACATATGTGTAATTTAGATTTGTTTGTTGTATCTTTGTGGGTCAGCCGTCATCAGCTTGAATAGACTGCCTAGGCTGGCCCAGTGTAATGACTTGTTGTCATTTTCAATAAATAAATAATGGTTTTGACTGCTAGTCGGCATAAAACAATTTTTGTGACTTGGAGATTTCTTGCCTCACTCTATCTTGCTCTGGATTGTTTCAGAGATTAAAGTTTTGATCGTACCTCCTGGGGCTGTAGCTGGGACTGCGCCTGGCCGGGGAGACGTCCCTGCTTATCCTGCCCACAGGAGAGTAGCTCAGGGACCGGGAATCTCGCCTGGAACAACAGAGTTGTGTGTGTTACTTTGGGTTGGACAAGTTTTACAAAAATTACTTGTCCTATTGGGCAAGTACATAGAAGATTTACTTGCCGAGACAAACTTTTCACTTGCCCAAAAATTTGAATCACATTTCTATGTATTTTCACTTCCAGCAATGGAATTTATTAAATAATTGGCTCTATTTTTCTGTGTTGACCAAAGCTTGATGCTATGACAGTAAAACTAGCAAGTATATCAAAATCTCATTCATGGAAAAATCTTACTAGCCAGATCGGGCAAGTGGTGTAGGACATGCGCTTGGGCGATCAGCACTTTCACTTGTCCGGAACAATTGGACTAATGGACCTGTTACTGGTTACTTTGGGACTTCAACACACTTTCATAATTATAGGATTGTCAGACATTTTCTATCAATACATTTGATATACAATTACCCAAGCCGCAACTCTGACCTATGTAGACAAAATATTAGGTAAATTTTGTTAATACAATATTTGCTGTTCAAAGTTTCTGTTTGCTCTCGTCTCTCATGTGGTTTTAGTATCTACATCTAATTTTGTACGCCAATAACTATTTGTTAAGGAGAGGAATTTGCATCATAAATTAAACACCAGATGATTGCTTTCCAAGATGGTTGTTTTCCAATTACCATGCTAACTTGTCACTCAATATATTCTGAAGTTGTTTTGAGAACTTTTTAAAATGTGTCAATGAAGAATCAAGCAAGAAAAAAAATTAAGCAAGAAAAAAAATTAAAACCTATACCTGTACTTTTGTCTGCAATATTTATGTCTTCTCCTGGTCAACAGATCATAAGAATAAAAAATAAATAAAAATTTCAAACAAAAAACAAAAAAAACAATCAGTCCAAAAAAAATTAATTGCTTTATGAGAAAAAAATGGAAGAAAAAGGTTGAAAGCATAGTAAAAAAAAACAAACACAAAAATTCAGCAGCAACAAAATCAGCACCAAGGACTACAACTGCATCTGTCACTTCCTTTTCTCTTCAAGTCTCCAAAAGAAGTTGGATACTTAAAGTTAACCATCAATTTGACTGTCCCTGTAGCTCAACTGGTAGCAGCCTCACAGTTGTGCTCTTGGTTCCAAACAGTTGGTGACTGAGAGTCACATGTTTAAATATCAGTTAATCACAGCTAAAAGAGACTGAGTGTTTCAAATTTTCTTTTTTCCCTCGCATGGTTGTCGAGTGGAACAGACTGCCGGGGCACACTGCCCAGGCCCCGTCAGTTGAGGCCTTTAAGGCCGGTTTGGCTGCCTTGCCCTAATCCGCACGCCACCCCCACCCCCCCACGACACCCCAGTGGGGTTTTTAGAGGGTAACGAAGACGAAGATGAAGAACCCGGTTCACATCTGGATCTCAGTTGGGGCTGCAGTCGTCTTTCAGAAGGGACATAAAATGGAGGTCCTGTGTTTGAGCAGGTGCCTCCAGCATGTTAAAGGGGAAGGACTGGCAACCCTTCTCTGTAAAAGTACACCCTTCTGCAGGAACAGTAATACCCCTGTCACATTATCCACGATATTTGTGTGTATCGATGGAAGATCAGCCAAATTTAAGGTCAAAGTTTGCGCGTATTTCTCACCCGAAAACCGGCCCTGTCACATATAAGCCATACTTTGTACCTTGTGCAATTGTTGTGCAACAAAGTTATTATTATAAGCAAGGCTCGGGCAATTGCCGCTGAATCGGCCTCCGATCAATTTTCGCCAAATGTGACCGGGGTATAAGGAACTTATTGCCCTATGTGCTAATAGGTACTGACTAAACGAATGAACGAACAAACAAAAACTATCAATCATACCTCCTCTGTGCTGGTGGGGAGGGGCTCTTGGACCGGGAGTAGCTGCGAGATTTCCGTGCCGGCGCAGGGGAGGGCGAGCGAGAGGGAGAACGGGAGTAGCTCCGAGAGCGGCTGCGAGCGGCGGGCGATCGGGAATAGCTCCGAGACCGTCGCATCTCCTGTTGCTTCTTTGGCGACTCCTCCCGAGACATCCTGTAGTAGGCGATCAACATCAAGATTACGTTTATCTGACTCGGCAAAATCACGTTAACAAATGTCGCTGCAGTGCGAAAGGAAGAAAGAGTGGCAAACTCAGTCCCTAGACTCACTCTGCTAGACCAGTAAAAACAACAGACAACAAAACTAGGACGAGATGGAAGGGAACGTAAAGAAAACTCAAAAGTTCGTACCTGATGACTTTCTTTCATTCATTAGTTTCCTTGTTAATGGCATGAAGTAAGAATAGATTATTAAGAGATAAACAAACACAGTAAGTAGACAGGATACGCTATCGAGTTTTACTGTAACGGGGCCAATATAAGTGCGTTAAGCATTGATAGGGATTTAGTTCAAGAATTCTTTTGACTTGCACAGCAAGCAATTTGGTGAATGAGTTAGTGGTGGATGACCTGTAGTAGGGAGGAAGTTAGAAAAACTGTACAGCTTTTCCATGCTTAGTGTAAAACAATGTTGCCATAAGAAAATTAGAATGATGAAAAGATCTACTAAAAACTGATTTTTATCCTTGTGTTGCCCCATACAAGGATATGGACAAACTAATAATCCTTTATCTTCTACCTTGCTCTTTTCTCCTTGGGTGGAGACACCGATCCTCTTGACCTCTCAGAGTCGGAGTGTGACGATGACCTTGACCTTGCAGTCCTTCCGTCGCGGCTGGAAGGACGTTGTCCGGAGCTGTGACCCCTGTCTGCCGCCTGCGGTGGCGAGCGAAAGCTTCTGTTGTCCTTTTGAGGCGGGGACTGGTAACGCCTGGCGTCTGAAGCACGAGGGCGCTGTGCAATGGGGGACTCCGCCTGAAACATTTCATGATCATAGAAGACTTAAAACGACCAAAATACTGTAAATGCAGAAACTTTTGCAGTATTTTAATCTTTGCCGTTTTTGCGGTGGCTGCTTCATGGTGCTACCGCGTGCTTAAAACCACCATGAGTGTACTGGTGAATGTAGCTGAGGTACATTGTATTTTGAAAAGTATCTTTTAAGAGAAATCAGAAATGGCAAAACAATGATGCAAGAAGGTCACAAAAACATGTTATTTTACTCATCATGGTAGAATCTAAGCAGTCTGTTTGAGGAAAATCTTTTGGCAACTGCTCATTAGTGGATCCATAACTGTCCCTTGGTGTATGGAGTTCAGTTGTCATACCTGTCTGCCGTTCCTCTCATGAGTCAGCCTGTGGGGGGGACTCTGCTGCGTGGGGGGGCTGGGGGAGCGGGAGGGGGGGCTGCGGCTGGGCTTCCCTCCCTTGTGCTTCCTGGGGCTCCCACTGCCAGACTTGCTGAACTTTGACGACTTGGACTTTCTCTCTGGCGAGGGGCTTGCAGAGCTGTAGGCACACGAGTCACATCTTCAGCAACCTTAGTAGATTCATAGTCACAGTACAGTTTAGATATGAAACTTATCTTCTCTTACATTTTCACCATCACAAAGAGGTGCAGTGAAGTCAAATTCATTTCAGTCTAATCAATAAATGTAAAAAAAAAAGGTCTACATTCATCATATCTTTGAAATAATAAGTTCATGAGTGTGGTGAGCTCTTGAATATACTCCAGTCATGTCTCTCCTCAAACACAGATATCTATCTAGAGTCCTATCCATGGGACGTCCCTAACCAAAGCTAGGTACTCAAGCTAGGTGACGTGAGGAAATTTGTGTTTTTCCCAAGGGCACAACGTCCGGCATCCTACAAGACTCAAAACCAGGACGTATGGGCTTGGAGCCAAACACCAACTGTTACACTGTGCAAAGCAATAGTTTTTTTCCATTGTAAGTTTTGTTCCCCTTTGAACAAAACCTATTTAGTAAGCATTTGCACGAACCCTATGAGATTCGTACGAACATTATGTGACACGCACGAATCACTATGCGAAAACACATGAACCTTACGAAAATCACACGAATCACTATGCAAAAAAGTACGGGACCCTATGAAAATCACACCAATCACTATGCAAAAACATACGGACATCATGAAAATCACACAAATCACTATGCGAAAATGTATAAACCTTATATGATTTGCACAAACCTTATGCGAACTGCGGTGGTTGGCCGGTTTCGCATAAGGTTCGCGCAAATCGCACAAGGTTCGTGTCTGTCACATAGTGATTTGTGTGAATCACATAAAGTCAGTACATTTTCGCATAGTAATACGTGTGATTTTCATAAGGTTCGTGCGTTTTTGCACAGTGATTCGTGCATGTCACATACGAATCTCATAGGGTTGGTGCAAATGCTTAGGCACCCCTGTTGAAGCTGACCTTCTGGAGCTGCTACTGTTGCTGCTGCTGTCCGAGTCAGAGTCGGAGGAGCTGGAGCTGCTGGAGGGGGTCGGGGTGCGCTCCTTCCTCTTCTTCTTCTTCCCATGTTTCTCCTTCCGCGGAGGCGTCTTACTCAGGGATCTGGGCAACAGAAGGGTTCTCATCTTAACATGGTACAGCATCTACATGTTGTGAGACTTTCACTCGGATAGGTCAAACATCTGGAAGAAATGCTGCCGGACTAAAAGCTTTACTTATCGCTACAAAAAGGAGTGTCAAATGGATTTGTATCATCTTACGCAAGCTAAGAAAGCAAAATTAAAGGACAAATTACTTAACGTAATTTACCTAAACAAATCATCATGTTCAAAAGATACTAGCAATAATGGTATTGGGATTCAGTTTTATACGAGGTTAGGTTAAATTATTCCACAGCATTTCTTCCAAAATGTTCCCAAAATCACATTTTCATTTCCTCAGTCTCTAAGAAGAGAACACAAAACTGTCACAGGACAGTTTCAGCTGACTCATCATATATATATATATAGCACACTTAGAGATACTTGACTAAAAGTAGCCCACATCTGGACCTTATCATCCTGTTGCTGTAGTCCCTCTATATGAGATGAAGTGCACATGTCTACCTGTACATGTATATTATCTGGCAAGGCATACCCTTGCACCTCTGAGAAATGCTATCTGGCATGCAACAACGCATAGCGATGCCCCTGGAACCATTATTTCCTCGCCAACACTTAACAAAGATCTAAGACAGTTTACAGGGGATTTGTTATCCACTGAGGTAGAGTAGACTTTAACTAGTTGGACGCTATGAAAAAATTGAAGAGATGACAACGATCGGGTGGTCGTAGCGGTTGACAAGCTGTTAAACCATCACCATCATCACCACAAAACTAGAAAACACTTGGAATTACCAGGGAAGAGCCACAAGGAACAAGGTATTAAAGGAAATCACCAAATCTCAAAGCTGCGTCGTGAGTCAGCATGAGAGAAAAAGCAACAATACATATGTAAGTGTGGGTGCAGAGTTAGTACTGTGCCAAAGTGTAAAGTAGGTGGCACGAGACCATTTTATGTACACTTGACGTAGCCTATTACCGATGGCACTACTACATTGGGAATCATAGTCTTATGGTCCCATTAGAAGTGTTGTACCTTCTTCAGACTGCATTTTGCAGTGTTTGTTGAATCTTGAATGACACCACACATACCAGAAGAGGATACAGCAAGCAACGGGTTTTCAGCGCAGCCTCAAAACAGAACAGACTCTTCCATTTTGACCGCAGGGAGGTGATTTTTGTGCATTTCTTCATTATGATAATACAGAATCGGTGTTACCTTCTTTTTCAAGATTCAAACCTAGAATCAAATGGTACAGTAACTGATACTTCTTGAATTGGAAAAGGGCAAAAATCAGACTTTTTCCTATGCAAGGATAAGGAAACCTCATCTAGATGCACAGTTTCTGTCTAATGTTTATCACCTTGTGCTGTATGGATGGTGATGCTTTTCAAGGTGGAAATACGTTTCCTGTTGAAAACAGATGCAGATTTTAGGCACCTGGCCCTCGTAAAGGCGTGCTACCACCGCACTTGCGTCAAGCTTGTGTCACTGCGGGGTTCGTTCACTGCGTCACTGTTTTTGTATTTTCTCCGATTTTTTATAATTTAGATATTGCATTATACGTAAAAGTATGACTTAGAAGACAACAAAATACACAAAAAGAAAGAAAATTTGTTCTTTATCTCTAAACTTTGTTGATTATCTTTCGAACCCCGCAGTGATGCAAGCTTGATACAAGTGCTGTGTGAGCGCACCGGGACCAAAACTCTATACTGTTTATCTCATAGGCAAAAAAAGCTAGAATCATCGAAGAAACAAGCTTTGAGAAGTCCTAACTCTAAGAACCACAGGCATTAGAAGAACTGCTTGCAGTATCCACTCCTGGTATTCCCTAAATCATGCCATGGTATACCTTACCACAACATACACTGGTTTTCACTCCACACAAATATTTATATTTAGTAACACAATAATTACTATAAAAGAGTTTCCTACCTCTTGCGTCGCTTGCTCTTTTCCTTGTGTTTGCGCTTGGGGGAAGGACTTTTGGATCTGACAAGGCAACAGACAAGAGAAATCGCTGTAGACACAGAGACATGGAGAACACGATAGAGGAAGGCAAGATCGACTTAGCTGAAGTTTTTCCCATCAGTTTGACTAAGAAATGATAAAAAGGCTATGTTAGAAAGGTACAGTATTACAAGATTGATGATGTCATTTCATTCTGGCCAAAGAGAAGAAACTTTCGCATTGTTTTTCATATACTGAATCTGTTATAATTAACCTTAGCATATACTATAAGATGTTAAAAACAAGTAATATTTCCTAACTGTTGTACACCATAAGAAAACACATCTATACATAAAGCTTACAGTCACTACATTACAAGTAACATGTTTCATGTATCCTTGAAACAAGCCATACTACTACATGTATATATAGTAAGCAATGAATTCCTTTGCTAGATAATTTCTTTATTGAAAAATACTAGATTGCAGGCTTACAAACAGTCTATCAAGGAATATATAAGGACATGTTGATTCGATTATATGAATAACATACTGTGAGTCATTCAAAGCTGTTGCAAAATGAGCAAATACATGTATATACATGTACCTCAAGGTGAAAAAAACAGAAAAAAAGATACTAATGTCGCAGAAAGCCAAAGTCAAGGAAGAAGATATAATTTAATAATAATGGCAATTTCTTTTTGCAAAAATTAATTTTTTGCATGCTTGCATCAGTTTGTGGGTTCACAGGGGAATGTCATACATACATTTCGAATCAGCATGGCATTAGTAGTATAAAATAACTAAAAGTATGCATAGCTGCATGCACTGTCCTGTGATTCTACTATTAAACAAAACCTATCATGACATTTACTTGTTCTACTTGTTTGAGAAAACGAGAGACAATTCAATAGTGCACACATTACCACTGGTGAGTCATCATCAGCCACATACCTATGTTTTCTGCCGGACTTAGAGCGGGACTCAGATCTGCAAATAACGGGTAAAACAAACCAGAGGTGCGATCGTTAGCGACGTCTTCCGTACTCTACTCCATGTTTTAAGACAAGACACTATTGCCACAGAATGGAAATATGGGGGTGGGGGGTAAGGTTGAATGAGATGAGAAGGGTGGTGGTCTTAGTCTCAGTTGGTGCATGGGGTTTGCTGATGGAGAAGAAATGATTATGTGACTGCATGATGGGAGTGTGTGCGACAAATTGCTATGCCTGCCTGCCGGCATGCAGACCATGCTTTCCCACTCACCACGCTGAGACATAAACCCCAAACAGGCAAGGAGGAAGGTGGAGGGGGAGGGGGGTAGTGGCAGGGAGAGAAGCATTAGGAAAAAGACGATCAAAATCAAAACGTTGTAGTAGCAATACATGGTTGGGCCGACTGAGATTTGGGATTGCACAAGGAAAGCATGACAGCAAAGACAGTTATGTTATACATCCATTTATTGGCACTACTGATCAAAAATAAAACTACATGGAGGAAGAAGTTAGATGGTGCACTTACTCAGGGCTTCCCTATAGGCAGCTTTAGCAAGAAATCCGATAATGGGGATCTGAGATTGGTAATTCATGGTGAAACAGGCGAACGGGACTGACCGACTGACTGGCACCTTTCATGCAAGCTTGTTACTGATGAGTTACTGATCATGACTGGCCAAGCTCTTAACAAACCTTGCCACCCGTCAACGAGCAATTTTAAATATCCAGATTCAAGCTGCGACGTCTAAGATTTGGAGATGCACCTTTTGCTTTTTAAGAAAGATACTGATGTTTTTTTTCTCTTTTTTTTTACTCTATGGTATTGTTAATGACATTATCAAGAATAGGCGAAAAGTTGGCACAATTTGGAGTTACGCACCACGTAATCTGAAGCTATGCTGCAATATTACAAACCCTGTTATCTAAACAGTTCAATCTGCATTATTCTAATTAAAAGATACACCAATAATTCATGACGTGAAAAAAAGACTAGATTCTAAATCTACGCAGCAGGTGCATCATGCCCAATGTGCAGAATGGATTTATTTAGAAAATAAGAGGTGATTGCAGCAGTAGTATCCTGAGGTAAGAGAACAAGCCTTTTTCTGGAGGCAACTGGTTAAACAAATGCCATAGGGCAATGATAAAACATGAATTTTCTAGAAAGTCTTTCTAAGAAAGACTAAAAACAAAAAAGAAGGCAAGCTCTCTTATCTCAGGACGGAGATTAAAGCAAAGCACACCTTTTTGCACATCATGATAAATTTGTTATGATTTTCTTTTGTTAAACTTGTTTTTCTTTCATCTGTTTCCCTGTATATCAGGAATATAATTCATGCAGTGATTTGTTTACTAAGCAAATAGTGTTTAATGACCATGCAGACAAGTACTGAATACAGCCTGACTAGTTTATTATCATGCGTCTTACCCCATGTCTATCAGCTCCAAGAGACTAACTAGTAGATATAATATTCTACGCTCAGTATTTTTTTTTCACCAAAAATATTTTTCAATGGATTTGTTCTTCTATCATTTTAGCCCACATTAAAATCCGACACATCAAAATAAATTTTGTTACACAATAAACTATGCACAATTATGACATCTGCGATAAGCAAAGCTGTAAAGCAAAATGGTACCTACTAAATATATATTAGAAAACTACGAAATGTGTTTAAAATCAAGACACATTTAAAATATCAATCTGTTACACATATAAACCATAATTCAAACATAAGCAAAGGAAAAAAAGTCAGACTGCAGCTGAAAAATAAATGGAAACGTAGAGTGAGGACACTTAACAATCAAAATTCAAAACTATACCAAATACTGAATATGTTTTAACAACAAATTCAAGCTGTGCACAAATCAACGGGGAATGTTGTATGATTGGATCATGCATGTGACTTGCCGAGTGTACTCTACTACGATTGGCTGAACTACAAGAGGTACGGGATAAGTGTACGACAATCCACATCCATGATTGGTTGTTAGCCGCTAGTTAGAATCAGCGTAAGTATCACTTTCTCTAACGTTAGCTCAAGACAGCACAAACATATAGTGTATTACCTTGGATCGAGTAGAAAATAATGAGCCTGCTAAACATTAATGACTATCGAAGCACAAGAGAAAAATGAAAGAAAAAAGGTCTTTATTCAATACAGTCATGTCAGAGACGAGATCAAAAGAGCACAATGACCATGGTATATACCAGGATATTGTCCATACCATTGTCCAATGCCCACATTGTCCACACATGGACACAGCAACTTATTCCCTGACTGTAGACTTCAGTTTTAAGCATTTCCTTCTTCAAGTTTTGTACACTCAAAATGCATTCTTTGTCAACTGATATATTTTGCCAGGAAATAGCCACTGTAATGGCAAAGAGCAGTTACTCAAAAAACTGGATATGATTTTGGAAACGGTCAGTAGCCACTATAACTTCACCATTTTTCAATAAGAAAACATTTCTAAAACAGTTTTTTCCACAATCAGGGAAAGAGCTGCGATACAACCACAAGTCTGTTGGCAGTTAATACTTGCCACCCATTTTAGCTTACTGGGTTGACAAAATGACAACACCACAATCATTATTTATACACAGCCTGTGTGTACTTACACATGGTCTTAGGGATCGGCTTCTTTTACACATGCTTCAATGCTAGCAAAATAATTCTCCCAAACTTTTGGTGGACGGCGCTTGTATTCTTCTTACTCATACATCTTTCTTTATAGAAATCTATATTACATGAGTTAGCTTTCAATATGGAGCTATGGTTAGATTAGGACACATGATGTTTGTAATGCGGTTACAAAGTCCATGATGATGTCATGGGGTTGAGGGGGAACGTCGTGCATACCTTTCGCGGTTGTGCTTGCGAGACCGCTTTTTCTCCTTACGCTCAGGCGACGAGCTCCGTGACCTACGGCCAACAAGAACAATCGTTTACCTTCAACATGTTGCACTTTCATTGGACAAATCACTTAACAACAACTATCATCTTTATGACACCCCCTCACTGTATTTAAGCAGCATTCCAGCAAACCTTTACCTCAAAAGCTGAAAAATAACTGAGCAATAATGGATGAAGATTCATTATAATGGAATACCATTACGTAAAGCAAGCAAAACAACTTGGACAATCCCAGATAAACAGAAATTACTAAGTCCAATGTCACAGCATTCTGACTATATTACAGTGAAAGTCATGCATCGTTGCAAATTCAACTTCAAAAATTCACCATCATTCTGATTGTAGCTACATGTACATGTAGCTTCACCAAAATTATGCCAGGTGGTTGATGTACATGGTGCATGCAAGGAAATGACTTTTGCATGTTGCAATAGGGAAATATTGGAATTCAAAGAAGTGTTTGCAAAACCAAAGAACACATATTTTTCCTTCCAGTTATTCATCGATTTCAACATAAACGTAATATTGAAACTGTACTGTCTGATACTGGTTCGAATGACTCTGTATTTTGTTAATATATCAAGATTTCTAAAAGAAACAATGTCTGTAAAAAATGATTCCCCAAAGAAAATTTGTCAAATAATTATTAAGATTTCTGAAAGTCACAATAAATCTTCTACATTCATATTATTTCCAATGTCAGGTGTATTGTAGGACTGCCAAGTCTGTCAGTACTGAATAGAAAGTCCTCATCTTTCTATGCAGTGAACGTTCCCTTCAAGAAAGGTTAAGTAACCATGCTGACAGGCTATCTCTCACTAAAGTCTGGAGGAAGTTACTCTGACTCAGACACTGAGAGAAAGTTCACTGAGCTGTGCCTGAGCGGAATGGAAACGTTATCTGAACCTCAGCAGGCCATTGGGAGTTGGGAATGCATTTCACTTTCATAAAGTGGATGCTGTATTATCCTCTTTTTGTATCACATATTGACTGCGCATATTTTGGAGCAGTGCTGGTAAAAAATTTGTAGTTTACTGTAAAGTACTTGCATCGTAAGATTTTTATGGTGATACTAAAAAGCAAAATTACAATCATGCTTACATTTTAGGTGAACACAAGATTTCATGAATTCAGTTGAGGTCTATAATGAGCGGTGTGTCTGCATCATAAGATCTTACCAGTACCTTGATTTTAACCCTACAAATGGAACTACAAAGGGGATAAGGCCAAACCAATTTTATTTGTTGTTTCTCAGATTTCCCGACCCTATTTTTTCCGATTTGAGGAAAAAAAAACTTTTCAAATTGATGGCCACACCTCGTGTTGACAAAATTTCAATGCCTCTCCTTTGTCAAATCAACTATGGGCCTCAAATTACAGTAGCTGTACATATGTATGTGCTTATTTTGGATGGTATGTTTATCATTTTTCTTCAAACTTTGGACTTTGCTACAAGGGACCCCCTAAATGTTGAAAGTTGAGGTTTTCCTGTCCTATCTCTTGTACCCTTAACTTTTTGGGGAAAAAAATTTTTTTTGACCGACCGACTCAATTTTCTTCTGAAAAAATCTGAAAAACAACAAATAAAATTGGTGCGGCCTAAGTACTTGTAAACTTCCAGCTTTCCTCTAACATTGTCTACAAGAGGAAGACTTCTGGATTTGGCAGAAGCTGAAAAATGGATATCATCCTTATTAAATAGTCTTGTACTTGAGATGCCCCAGAGTCATGTTTGAAGACATTTTTCCTTTCATCTAATAACACCCACCCACCAACAAATCACGATTGTGCAGTAATACCCAAACTTTGACCTTCAAACTTTGTTATAATGCACAGACAGGCTTATCATCTCAAAAGGTCTTCTCATTGGAGCAGAAAGGTCACTGCAGATGTCAAAGGTTAAGAACCTGATTGACCCCGTTGTCTCTATATGTCAGACAATCTGTAATAACAGGAAATTCAGAGGGATTTCCCTTTTTGATTGGTAAGTCATTATTCGAGATTACGCTATAATGAAAAGGAAGCAATTTCACATCAGGGATTGTATCTAATAATTAATCTCTTGTTTCAAAGATTTCCTGCGAGATTAACTCAATGAAATATGCTTAATAAAAAAAATTCTGCAGTTCATTTTATGGCAAAGACTTGTAAAAGACAATTATAGTTGATGTTTCTGATTACCCGGTATTAATAATCAATGTCATGACCAATATTTACTACAATTTAATTTAAAAAAATATTAACCAGTAGGATTTCAGAATTTCAATGGAGGACTTCAGGTTAGTTGCATGATTTTTGGAATAAAGAATCTAACTATATATCATTCATTCAATTTTAGGGCATAGAATGCTATATTCCAAATATAATTCAATCTCTACAACTGGATACAAAATGGAAGTATATCTCGTTATTTATCCAGTTGAAGAGATTGAATTGTATTTGAATATTATATGTAGACCTGGATGTCTAACCTTTATAAAACCGTATAGAATGCTTTAGTTTAAGACATTGGATCAGGTTTACTAGCTATCAACAGACCAAATTAATCTTAGATGACACAAACTGATATTGGCCATATGTAGGAGAATTCTTGTACACAACCAGGTTAAACTTACTTGCTTACGTTTCGGTGTCGATCAGAAACCTTCCTTTAGAGCTTCTGACTGGAGTTCTGCTTCTTGCCGCTATATGTAGCCAATGTAGGTGTCGCTTTTGCGGCGAGAACACTATCCCGAGGGGGGATACAAACTTGGCCACATTTGGGATAGTGTTCTCGCTGAAAAGCGCCACCTTCATCGGCTTCATATAGCTTCGAGAAGCAGAACTCCAGTCAGAAGCTAAGAGGAAGTTGTCTGATAGACATCGAAACGTAAGCAAGTAAGTTTAACGTGGTTGTGTACAAGAATTCTCTTATATCCTATATTCTACCAACCTGAGTAAACTATTTTCGGAATGATATTGGCCGTGTTTGACGATACGATAGGTATTTACTAGACTGTGCGCAAGCCAATTAAGAGTAAGGAAAATCAAGAAAAGTGTGGGGAAAACTAAGCAATAACACCTTACCTCCTCACAACTCCATTTTTCCGTTTTTTGCTTGGAAAATGTCAAAATCAAGAGACATTAGGCATGCATTTTACAAAGTGTGAGTTCCATTGTGGTAATGAGTGCACAGGGAGGCCCACGGTATTCACAAAATCAAAATAGGTGACTATTTTGGTTCTACCGGTAGTAATTTTCATGTCTCTTGATTGTGATATGGGTGTGCAATGCAAAAAGAAAAAGTGGTGTACACATAGATAGTCCTACATTCAAGGATGAACAAAATTCCTGATCAAGGAGGATTCAAGAAGTGCACCTAAGAACCACTATATGCATGTTGTCCTGTTTGCTTTTTTGTGCTGAATATCATTTTATTTTGGAAATACAAATAATTTTCCTTCACATCATTCCAAATTTGCTATAGCACAATAAAACTATTGTTTCTCCCTAGGAAAAACTAAAACGTCTAGAGGGACTCAAACAGTTAAAAATCAATTTCTCTCATGTCCATTGCCCCTGTGATTCATTACATAACATGTATTCTCTGTTGAGAGCCTTCGCTAAAATACCAACTGTACTGTTAATCGTTAATGGTAAGCCCGGGGATGGCCAAATTGGTGGAAATTCAGACATGATGCTGATAATCACCTGCTGCGACCTCTTCCAGACTTCTTCTTCTTCTTCTTAGGTGGTGGTGAGGGAGAGGAGCTTGGCTCACGGATCATACTGAGGAAAGCAGGTGGAGAAGTTAGGATTGAAGAAGGAAGGAAGAGTGCAAAAGTCAACACAACAAGTGAACATACAGTTTGTAAAAGCCGATCCAGTTGTTCTTACATCCCTTCTACTAGGGGGGGGGGGTACCAGTTAAGAAAATTCACGTACAGTTACAGGTCTGGACCTGAACCTGGACCTAATTATCTGTGAAAACGTGTGAATGGGCAATACTCAAAACATTTTGCTACATTGGAATCTGTTTGATGGAGAATACCGAAGATCATTGGCATTTTAGAATCCCATCTTCATGTAAAAAACACTAACTGCCTCTGTCAAATAACGTCAAAGTCAAAGCGAAGGCATTGATGAACAACTACTGTCCTTTCAGCACCCTGGACAGCATACATTAAAACTGAAACAGAAATTAATTCAAACACCAGACATCTTTTAGATTAACTGCATCCAACTCACTTGTACTTCTTCTGCTGCTGCTGCTGCAGCTGCTGTTGTTTCCTGGCCTCCGCCTCCTTGGCTCGGCGGGCGGGGTCGAAGGAGCTGCCGTCCACGTAGCCTTCCGAGATGCCGAAGGCCTCCTTCATCTTGAGGTTCTTCTTCTCATTGGCTTCTGCCAGCTGGTGGCTCTCCTTAGGATTTGCACTGAAAGGGAAAGAAATCCATGATATATATATATAGCTAAAACCTTGACATACACTGCTGCAAGGTATTCATTGATCAAACGATGATGAAGGATGATACTTCTTCACCAGCAACGCTGTGGAGGTGACGTTAGGGTTGACAAACTGTTCAGTATTCTCGCAGCTTTCACTTCATCACCACCAGGCTGAATCTATACTAAGTCCTATCCAAGTCTGGGCACCATCTTTCTGAGTGGGTGTCCATCAAATGTGCAATTATGGGCTTGTGGGTGCTGAACTGTGCATCCTGATATTTTTATTTTGCTCTTCCTTCCATCAAATGTGAGCATTCCTTTAGGCCCCACATGAAGAATGTTATACTGTATTGCATATCAAATTGTTGAGACTCCCAATCAACTTGCTAGTCATAAAAGTTGCTTCTTCTGCAACTTTTACACTGTAAATGTTGAAATTTTAGTGGCGGTTTTATATTTGTGGTTTGGGCAGTGACCTCTTCACTGTGAACTTCAAACCACCATGAAAATACTTTTGACCTTGTTTCAACCTTGAACTTAAAATGCTGCCTGCTAAGATGCCATTTTCTCCCTGCAAGAAATTTACTCTATGCAAAGTTATTAAAGAAATTTACAGTAGTTAAAACAGTTACTGCATACCTGTCAAGAGTTTGATAGATTGAACACATGTAAACTCCTGAAAATTACTGTATGATTCTTGCAGGGTAACATACACCATTAAACTGACAACAACATTAATATGCTGTGGTGCGATGGGACCTTTGATAATAACATATCACACAAGTACAAGTTTCTAATTCAGATCATTCCCCAGGAACCCACAATTAGATTTTCCACGCACATGTTACAGGAAATGACAGTGTCATGGTAGATGATGAATTACATGTAACATTGATTATGGAAGCCTAATCACTTTTCTACCAGGATCTGTACATCAGGGATCTATACAAACTTCATCCCAACTCCAGTAATATGTCACACTCATATGCAACAACGCAAACCCATTTTGAACTCAGAGGGCAACATTTCGCGAAAATTCAGCATAATTTTTTGGTAGAATTTTGTACTCACACAAAATATATTGTATTGTATCCAATTTTGAGAAAATGTATTCATATTCACAATATACAGCAAATATCCTAACAGTTCTTAGCCCTGTATGGCTACAAGGAGAATTCAAAGAACAAAGCAAAAACAATATAATTTTTCCTACCAAGTAAAACAGAATTATAGACATTTCTTACAGGTACCAACAGTTCTGACGTGACTAAGCCTCTATGGATTTATCATCTTATTTTTTTTGTCCAGAAGCTTTACACTGGCAGAACGAAAATAGAATTACAATTAGTTATCATAAAAGTGATGATCTAACAGTTGAAAAATGCAGAAAACATGAACACTTCTTCATAAACTTTTATCTCCTTGCGATTCCATCACCTCTGACAGAATTGGCAGTCCTCCACAAGCAAAACTCTTATTTTATACCTTAAAACTGGTGAGTTAGTGCCCTGGGCATGGATGAAAAAATATAATTATAGGGGCTACAATATCCATCAGTGGAGTTGATGTTAATACTTAAAGACTTGTAATCCACTGTGAATTTTGAGTTTAAGGAACTATATCATTTATTCGAAGCAGGCATCAAACAATATAAAACTTGTGGAGCTTTATCTATGCTACCTATAGGAACCTGAATTGCAAAGTGGGTAGAGTCATCGCCTTGCAGTCAGTACGTGTGAGTTTGATCCCGGCCAAGTCATACCAAAGACTTTAGAAATTATAGTACATGCTGCTTTTTCTGCTTAGCACTCAGCACTTGGGAAAAAGTATGGTAGTTGAACACTGCCAGTGGAATAGTTCCTTGCTGTAGTGATTGCACAAAGCTGTGTGGCCCAAGGGCGACAGTAATGGAGATGGGTGCTGCCTGATGCACCGTTCGGTGCGGGAAGGACTTTTTTTCACTTAGGTGCATACAGTGTGCGTATAGCCACAGAGTTTAAATTACTATATAATAATGTAACACAATCATAAAGCAGTACAAATTGTACCGTGACCACACATCACTTAATACATGGTATAACACACTAGCAATACAAAATAATACATAACTCTAAAAACTGAAGCCACACACATCACTTAAATTTATGAAATTCGCAATGGACAGAATTTCCTTACACGCTGTGCAAAATCTGAAGACACACTTTATGAAATTCACAATGGAATGAATTTCCTTACATGCTGTACAAAATCCTTTTCGTTTCTGTTGTTAAAATCTTTTCACGATCCTTTTTAACTTGAGTGACTTGAAAACTGAGAAATTTTGTTGGTACATCAATCATTATGGGTATTCCTATCTGTGTGGAGCATTCTATTACAAGCTTATAATATGCAGAATTATGCATTTCACTCTGCTCTTATGCCTATCTGGTTATGATACTGCTTACATCTCATATCCCATTACTATACACAAATACTCTAGACAATACACTGAATTAGGACTTAGTGAAGTGTGAAATTACTTATGACTAGTCCTAGATACGAGGAAGACTACACTTAATTGTGTTTTATGGCTGTCAATAATGGAGGGACACCCTTGAGATGAATCCGACACACCAAGACGTTTCAAACCGCTATCAAATCACAACAGTTTTATAAGCATGAAACAAGATACAGGTGTAAATCCCCAAAGAATTTACACTATCGTTCTATGATTGACATAAAGAGATAATGCAAAAATCGATTGCAAGTGCAAAATTTTGAATAACATGCTAAATAGTATAATGTGTATCTTTATCTGTATAGCCAGTATAACCGCCATTTGTGTAACACACCAGCTTTCCAGGCAAGCAGCACTGGAGTAGCTGTTTATAATATCACATGGCCAAACTTTATTTTCTTTGCATGCTTGCATCCATTTTGGTGTTCCCATAGGATGTCAACCATATAATGGACCAACACGGCCTAAGTAAGAATAGAAGTTACTTGGTGCAGTGTTACAGTTGATCAGTGTGCTAGGACTACTGATGAATACTGCCACCAATAGTAACGTAGGTTTGACAAATTTGTGGACTCCAGGAAAATGGGAATTGACTGCCACAGGGAGACCACCAGCAATTTGTATGCAGGCACTGTCACCAGTTATATATCTGTATGCCTTTAGGTTCCATTTCTAAGGTGCGGAAAACCAGCATAAACTGATTAAATCTTCTGCAAAATCGCTCTTATGGAAACCATCAATCTGTCATCATGTAAGTGTGTGGGGAAGCAGTTTTTCTCTAATATGTTAGATCTTTTTTTTTTATTTACTTAGAGTTCACCGCAAAACAAGGCTGTTGGAGCCACTTAGACGTTTTGGGTTACAAAGTAAATCTGTAAACAGTAAAGTTATCGATTACAAATAAATGTAATTTGTACATACATGTACGTGTATATCTGCAAAATGGCAAATGCCTCAAATCGCCGAGAAAATATCAGAATTCAAAAACAGATACTAATATCGCAGAACATGGAAATAATCTATTGCTCTGTATACCATTCTATGCATGTGTGTTGTCATTGTTCAATCGTCCTAATGACCAGTTAGATTTCACAATGAAGGTAATTGATTTTTGGGAAAACCTTTCTTTGATATACTCAAATCAACATGGCCTGGCGTACTTATGACATGGCAAGCTTTCAAAAGTTGATGGGGGCAGGATAGTTTTTGTTTTGTCAACGAATTTAGGGGATGACAAGAACAAGGAAAATATTTTGAGAGACACACGTGTACCATTATTGCTGAAACTTTCTTTACTTCTTCAACACCAAAAACATTTCACCATTTTTAAAAGATGAGCAGCTTCTACAAGTCGATAATGCATGCCATGATGAAAACAGCCAAGTTGAAGATCATCAACAGACTGTCGTGGAAACGTCTCTTTTTCTTGGCTGGCTGATTCTTCAGACAGAAGTTGAATCCCGGATAAGATTCCGCGCCAGTTTTCTTGGAATTGATGCGCCTCCCACAGAATAGGTTCTAACTGCGGGGCACTTCATCAGTGTTGTAATGAGGTGGAACTGCTACATAGTTGCTTCTAATAGCTGGCAGGAAATTGCAATCCTCCTCAGGCACCTGCTCGGTGATCACTTCGAATCTGCTGCCACGGCAAAACGGTCGCAAATTTACGAGCTTCTGTCGTATAATCTTCGCAGCTGGGTGCCGACGTGGCTTCGAAAATGGTCCGAGGATTTTACGTGAGGAAGGGAGCGGATTTACATGCAAATTTCCGCGTCATGTTCTTGGCTGGAGAGGCTTGCTGTCTGTCAGGGAAAGATGAGCGCCTAATCTGCTTGTCTGGAAATTCACAATCATGACAGAACCCCCCATCAGCAAGCTAATGTTCCTGGGGTTAGGTTT
Organism: Branchiostoma floridae; assembly: GCF_000003815.2. Lineage (NCBI taxonomy): Eukaryota > Metazoa > Chordata > Leptocardii > Amphioxiformes > Branchiostomatidae > Branchiostoma > Branchiostoma floridae. The sequence continues at coordinate 16,326,168 of NC_049989.1, read as the reverse complement.
CATCCACTGAAACTGTAACAATTTTTCTTTTTTTTTATAGCGAAGTAAATCGTTGAGGATAATAACCTTTGTCTTCTATTCTGTATACCTTATGGGCTGCAGATAGATTTTGACATATAGAAAAGTATGAATAAATGGAGATATCACTCACACGTCATAGTCCAATACGCATGACTTCTTTTACTGGAAATGTACAAATATAAATGTACTGACATTCGTTTTATGCTCCACATGTCTCTACCCAGTCGTTCATTTGCAACGAGGCGATTTTCATTTTACAATCATGCTGCACAGAATCAGATGCCGGCGCTTAAACATTACTTTTCACAAAGCTAGGCTGTATATTTGGACTGTAGTCATGACAAAATGTAATCTTGTCAGAGTTTCATTACAAAGTTTGAGCTCAAAGATTCCAAACTTGATCTTACTGTACCATTGAGTGTTTTTTTCATCTCTCAACTGTGATATGATTTCGATTAATTTCGACTTGAAGCTTCTTCCTACATTCACATAGCATACAGGGTTACAATTTGAAGCTTTGTATACTAGTATGCCATGCAAAGAATCATGACTACATTTGACAAATTTTGAGGGGCCAGAGGCACATACATGCCAAAATACATTGTACATTGTCTACAAATTTGCCATATTAGTACAATGTATTCTCCCTCATTTTCTTCTGAAAATGAATACCCCATTATGACTTTAAATGGACTCCTACATTGTAAATGCTGTTATTCCTCTTGCAACTCACGAGAATGTATTACTGTCTTCAAAGACATTACTGCGTGACCAAACAGACTTTACCAAACAAGTTTGCTGAAATGAAGCACTGCGTTTCTTTTGAATTCCAAGACCATAACCATAAGGCCTTGGCAGAGAACCACTTTCGGGGACAATTCGTCTTAATCAAGAGCCTTATTTCCATTTCAAACATGCACAAGGCTTTGATAACATGCCTGGACTTCACAATACAGCCCTGCTGTATTTTGTCATCCGCCGACGGCGAGCCAATCACAGTAATTGGTCTACAGTGAAGTACCAACCAGATTCACAATCATTACAGCGCTCCTCTGAAGACGTTCTGTTGGCAACAACTTGGAATTTATCACTTAAGAACAGTGCCATTTTCGTGGAAGTCATTGCATATTCTCCAAAGTTACTGTTCACAAAGTTATAGCCCCAGGCTGAGAGTACAAATGTATTTCTAACGCATTGAGGTGCATAAAAAATGATAAAAAACAAGTCCGCGGGACAAAAACCTCAGTGAAGTAATTATGGTGTTTAACAGTGTGGGATAAGGTGTTTTTTTACCCTCTTTACAAGAAATAACAATTTCCTTGAATTTGAAAACCCATTTCCATTTATGTCCACAAGTTGTTTATTCCAGCACTATTAAAACCAAGGCAGTGTAGCCAGTCCAAGCCTAACCTCTGCTTGGACAAAAGGTAATTGCCCCTAATATAAGCTTCCTGGCCCCAGCTGTGGACTGTACCACACCTTCAAGATGGGGGTGTCCTCCAGTTTTTTCATTAGTAATTTACTTAGAAATACTACGGTGCCCAATAAGGCAATGGGTATCATCTCTGCATTCTACCAGATGACACAAAAAAGTACATTAATGTACAAATCCATCCAAAGGATCTTGAGTTTATAGCTGGGAACACGGAGACTCAATCAACAACGATACCCCGTAGGAGGTTAAAGTCCCCAACAGGTTCTGTTTGCACACCTTTACATGTCTTCAAGGGAGACCTAGTTTCTAAAAACATTTTTCAACATCCACACTTTATTCTGATGAAATCAACTGACCTTCCAACCAACTAGTTTACGATTGAACAATTTTTCATTCTTGACAAAAACATATGGTTCCACTGGCAGGGTCTTCTCAATTATTCAAGACTGGCTGCAGAGACCAGATATTTTGAAGGCACTCACCAAATAGGTCTTTGAATAATTTACATCCGGACAAAGCATTTATAGCATTGAACTGTAAACTATTACGTGTCAGCGAGGGACCATGAATCCAGTCTGCTGTCCTTGAAAAGGTGGCACCTGGACATTAAACATGTCATTTGAGCAGGATTTTTCTTGAGAGAAAAGTTGTAAAATTGTATAAAAGAGCTATTTCTATCTTGCTTTATTCAATGTCTACAAAAGGATCAACAGTTTCAGTGAACAATTTAGTCACCTCCCCACAAATTCATTTCCTTTTTATCAGGCAAAAAGAGTAAGATGGGGGCATCAATGCAGCTACCTACAGTCTTTCTTGCCTCAAATTACAATGTCTTGCTGATGAAAAAATTTGGTTGGCTTCCCAAAAGCACATTCATTTGCTTTTATCAGGCAAGAAAGAGAAAAATAGTGGCATCAATGCTGATGATCATAATCTTTCCTGCCACAAATAAAGAATTCTTGCCAGTAGAGACATCTTTCTTGCCTCAAATTGAGATGTCTTGCCAATGAAAATTTGGTTAGCTTCCCACAAGCACATTCATTTGCTTCCATCAGGCAAGAAAAACAGAAATTGTGGCATCAACGCTTATGGTCTTTCCTGCCACAAATAAAGAATTCTTGCCAGTAGAGACACATTTCGTGCCTCAAATTGAGATGTCTTGCCAATGAAAATTTGGTTAGCTTCCCACAAGCACATTCATTTGCTTTCATCAGGTAAGAGAGAGAAAAATAGTGGCATCAATGCTTCTGGTCTTTCCTGCCACAAATAAAGAATTCTTGCCAGTAGAGACGCCTTTTTTGCCTCAAATTGAGATGTCTTGCCAATGAAAATTTGGTTAGCTTCCCACAAGCACATTCATTTGCTTTCATCAGGTAAGAGAGAGAAAAATAGTGGCATCAATGCTTCTGGTCTTTCCTGCCACAAATAAAGAATTCTTGCCAGTAGAGACGCCTTTTTTGCCTCAAATTGAGATGTCTTGCCAATGAAAATTTGGTTAGCTTCCCACAAGCACATTCATTTGCTTTTATCAGGTAAGAGAGAGAAAAATAGTGGCATCATGCTGATAATTATGGTCTTTACTGCCACAAATAAAGAATTCTTGCCAGTAGAGACATTTTTCTTGCCTCAAATTGAGATGTCTTGCCAATGAAAATTTGGTTAGCTTCCCACAAGCACATTCATTTGCTTCCATCAGGCAAGACAGGGAAAAAATATCATCAATGCTGATAATTATGGTCTTGTCTGCCACAAATTAAGAATTCTTGCCAGCGGAGACGTTACAAAGATTACACTAATCAGTCTTGGTGGCCACAGATTGGCAGTCTTAAAGATTTTCCATTTTCTTGAAGATTCTCCATTTCCTTCCCATTAAGCCCAACATGCCTAACCCTATCAAGCCAAATTAGAATCCACCCAGTGATTGTCGCCATCTTTGAGGTGCACTTACTATGCTGGCCAGGCACTTATAATTACCAGGAAGATGAAATATTCTACATGTAGTAGTAGTTTTGTTAGTGATTACAGCTGGATGTGCAAAGGGTAGATGTGACATTGTTTGGCATGAACTTTAACTTTATGCTGTGACACCGTGTGTTATGCCAAAGCATGTTTACACAAGCTATACAGATACAGAAGCTGGTGTGTTATGTTGTAAGGTGGTTACACTGGCTATACATATAATACAGATACAGAAGCTAGTGTGTTACACTGAAATACGGTTACACTGGCTATACAGGCACAGACACAGAAGCTGGTTTGTTACACTGAAAGGCATAACACCGACTAAAGGTGTACACCGGCTATACATATCATATAAATTTAGATACAGAAGCTGGAGTACTGTGTTATAATTACACTGAAGGCCAGTTACACTGGCTGTACAGATTCAAACACAGATGCTGTTAAGTCGTCTGGAATTCATTCAATAACTGAGCTCTTGTCCCTCGAGCAAAGAAAGACTTGAACAACTCCACCATTGGAGATGGGAACAAATAGAAAGCAGTGCCATTATTGGAAATCAATTCATCTGATATATCTAGTCATTGACAACAGCATAAAACATCATTGCCTTAGTAGAACAGAGTGGTATTTTTAGTACTTTATGGCACAGCAAAGCCAGTAGATTCCCTGTTTGGGACATTTCACTTCCCGGGTAAATTGGAAAATGGCAAACGATCAAACAGATCGAAATTATGAAGAGAAATCCGATGTACATAGGTGGGACCCAAGCTCCCTGGAGAAAGCAAGTAATTGGATGAAAAATTGATCTTGTAGAGGGTGCACCTGCACTCAAATCGTGGGTACTTTGGAGAATTTCACCAACCTCTTCAACAAAAGTCAGACCTTGCTAACTTGTGAGATCTCTACCAAGGTAACCTTGCAGAAAAAAGGGACATCTTGAATTACTGAAATTATTCCACACCACTGGTTACGTTATTAGATATCAAAAATTGATGTGCCATGGAGGCAGTTTCCCCCATTATTTCATCCCATTCTTATAGACGAGGGGGTAGTTATCCTCAATGTGCCATAACTCAGGGTCTCGTATTTCCATATGATTAATCCAAATCTACCAAACGAGACCAATTACTGTTAGTGCTGGAGTACTACGTGTAGTGTGCTCACGCACTTCCACACAAGTGGGCGTCAATAGAAAAAAAGTCAATTTCGGAAGATAGACGCCAGGCAACTTGTGCAATTTTGATCCAATCAGGCGGAAAATCTCAGGCATAATTCTCTCCTAAGATGAGAGATTACTCGAGTCAAGAGAATTCTAAAGTGAGATTAAAACGGAGGCTTCTCCGGTCGGTTTCATGCGTGGCGTGCCTTGTGCCATTAGCAGTGCCTCGCCTGCCACGCAATGCGCCTGTTACCCAATTAATCATGCGCGTGGATTACACCTGTCACGTCGGCATCATGTTTTCCCCGCTAGGCGAGATCCAAGCCGTACCTCTCTCTGCATTTCCAGATTGTTGACATCGATGTTCATCCTCAGATGTGACAGGAGGGTTCATGCTGACTCTTGACAATCAGTCAAATTTTGATGGAGTCATTTCCCGTTTGGCAAATTCCCAACTTTCAGGAAAAATCTTGCAACTGTGAAAAGTGCTGGATGCATACTACTGAGATCAATAAAATCTAGGTTAACTTTCAAATACCTGAAACTCTAACTGTAAGGTAAGAGTCACTGTAATAGAAGTAAGCAGCAAAGGTAGATGATGGTAGTCTAATTATTGTCATTTTTAAGGCGGTAAGAGCAGTGGGTCACTACCCTAAATTCCAAACATGTGTCCTATTAAAGGGCACAGCCCACTCCTCTTCTTCCACCACGGTCTTTCACCTTCCTAACCAAAGTCAGATATTCATTTTCAAACCTGATTGGAGTGAGGAAAGTTGTGTAAAGTGACTTTCAAATGGGTACAATACACGACAGTTACAGTAATTTATACATAATTCATTTCCTTGTGAATGCTCATAAAATTTTACAAATTTGGTTTGTTTTAATCAAAATCAAGAAAATAACACCTGCTTCTGAGGTTGAGTCCACAAGCCTCCAGTTTTCCTCACCATCATACATTGTGTAGTTCAGGCCTGGGACTTAACCACGTTTAAAAGTAATTCATCGATGTCAGCTTTGTTTCCTTGCCCTTTATAATTAACGATACTAAAGTGTAAGCCGGCGAGGCACAATGGACACTTCTGTGGATTGTCTTAATGGTAGGCTCCTGTCCAGGTCAGACTTTAAGGGAAACAGGGACCCACCACAGGGCATAAATAATTCAATACAAGACTTCCTTCCATATCAACACTGCAGGGAATTCACACATTGCTCAGTGATGGGGCTAAAGGCCATGGTCCACCATTTCCAGAAGTACCGGGTCAGCACGCATAACACTTTATCAACTTCATTACGTTTCACGAAACTGTATTTTATTCGATGAAGGAGAATTCTTATTACACAACCAGTAGGTACTTACATTGCTTACGTTTCGATGTCTCTCAGACTTCTTCATCCTATATTCTACCAACCTGATGAAACTATTTTCGGATGTATTTTATTCAACGAAGCCTGCACAACTGGAATAATATGTCACTCACTCACTATCTGGTCTATCTTAGACATACTTCCAAATACATTAGATGCAGAGGCTACAGTCAGTGACAAAGAATCTGATTACAGAAAACAGGATACAATTATGCAGTTTCTGTACCATATGCATCCATAACATGCTAAAGATTACCTACTCTATAGGCTTACATTGTAAGACTGGTTCCAGTTCATGTCTCCTTCCGCTAATCTCTTACAAAACTAATCAATACTGGCTGCTCATTTCCACGCAAAACCTTAAAGCACTTGGTTCTCCCATTCATCATTATTGACTTGTCACCTGTTTTAAAATACAGTTTGTTTCAATTTGCGGTTAAAACATACATGACATTGTACGCATGCGTGGGTTATCGTACACTGGGTATGGAAGAATAGGAGCCGAATTGGTTTACAGTGACTGGGAGAATTGGAAAAACAAATTTAAAGAAATAGTGTGGTGCATACAGCTTGCAGCTGATAAAAAAACCCACTGCAAATAAACATTCTTAAACATTGATTCCCAACTGTTCGTTCTAAATACAAATGTACTTTGATTATTTTTTTAACTTGAAACTGTTATTTCTTCTGTTACACAGTAGTTGTCCTAAGTCTGACTGACAGTAGTAGTACTCGTAGTATGGAATAATGTCAAGCACAGTACCCCAAGGCTCAAATAAAGTGTCCGGTAAAATTACAAATCTCATCCATAAAGGTTCTAAAAGATGCAGACCACTGGTCATTGAGCAATCAGCCTTTACATACAAAAGCACTCAAGATGCCGAAGCAGACATGTTAACGTATGGACAGGCTAATGCAATTAGTGTTCACACTAATTAGATCAGGAACCATTAGCTTGGCTTTGTGGGGACTACAGTGATTGGGAAACTGGAAACGAACACTGCCTTTTTAAGTTTATGACCTTGATAACATCCAATGATAAAATTGTCAAATCATAATTATATTGTCAGGGTTTAACAAGTTTTAAAATTCACTTGTCCTAGCTATCAGGCAAGTACATTAAATTTACTTGTCCGAAGAAACATTTTGCTTGCGCGAAACTAAAAAAATATTCTTCTTTATATTTTTACTACCAGTAATGAAATTCTTTTACTATTCTTTTGGCAATTTTTCTGTGTTAAACAATGCTTGATGCCATGACTAAAAAGTAACAAGCACATGTATATCAAAATTTATCTGCCTAATCAAAAAATCTTACTTGCCTGACATGCACTTTTTTTGCCCTTTCACTCGCTCAGGACAATCGTACTAGTGGACTTGTCCAAACCTGATTGTTGAAAATATCATTTTTGACTAGCTTTGATGACTTGATTTCAAAAGTTTAACGGTAAATGCGAAAGACACCAGGAACACATGTGCCAAAAAGGTTGAGCCCTGAAACAGTGTTGCAATCTTTGTCCATGCCCCAGTCAGATATCAACAGAGTCATATGAAATTTGTATTCTCAGAGACGACGTCATACAACATTCAGCAAGCATGCAAAACTTTTTTTTCATGTACGTCAATGTACTTGACATTCTACCCAAGCGTTCCTACCTCAAGATTGATATTGACCACATTTCTAGAGTGTCCACAGCTCTTTGCAGACTTGACATTGATTTGAACCTGAAAGTAGTAATGACTATAGTCAACTACTGATGCATTTTTGACTTCTGACTGACTTCAATTGAGATGGAATTCAATGTGCGTCACCAATGTGCGTGGCAAAGACGGTAATATAGTTAGAAGAGCACGCTGACTGATGAAAGAATTCATTGGTTCGGATTGAAATGCCATGCCATTTCAGCATACAGAAGTACTATTACTACAATCTGGCAATACATAAGGATGCTTGTGTAAAGAAATGGACAATTTTGATGGAGCCAGGTCCTGAAAAGAAACTTTAAGACATCACCCAGTATAAGACGTTTAAGGAAAGGCTGAGCACTCCAATAACACCTCAAGGTTGTAGCAATGTACTTGAACTTACATGTGCTTCAGAACTTTATTTTTTCTATTTGTTGTGTGGGAAAACAACTGCGATTCTCAAATCCAGCCATTTTACCCTGATGATGGTGTCCGACAGTACTATTTCGGTTGTGTTTGAAGAACCTTACTGTATAAACTGAGAGAGATTAATATTCAAATCGCCTGTCTTGTCTCCCGCTTCCATTTAATATTACTATGAAAATGTATTGTGAAAGCAAAAAAATAAAGAAGTAAAGCCGTATTGAACAAAAGAGCTCAGTGACTAACTTACTAGAAGACTAACGTATAATACTGGGTGACATTGGCTGACTAATTATAATGCCAGCCAAACAAATAAATAGATAAATAAAAAAATAAAAATAAGACAAGTTTCTATTCAATGAAACTTTGCAACAGACTTTGTGTGGTAGGAGTCATTGATGTTCTTGACAATAGATTTAACTAACTGAAGGTAAAAGGAACTTTCTGTTCTCAAGCATGTTTGCTACTCTTTCATGTGCAATTCCCATACTTAGTACTTTGCAAGAAAGAAAATTTCAGTGGCCTCACTCTTATTTTAGGGTATTGCTCAAATATTCCTGTAACAAGTAGATGAGATTATCATGCAAAGCAAAATAACGTTTAAGACCTGTCTTATAAATTATTCATAGCAAGGTTACATCTTCTTCTGCTCAAAACAGCACGCAAACATACTCTATATTTGGTATACCGTCATAAAATACAACGTATCACAACAGCAAAGCAATTACTGTGAAACAGGAACTGCGAAAACGTTCAAGGGCATACAAGGTCATCTGGAACTGATTGTTGTTATGGTCGTTAGGTCATGATTGACATAATAGTTCCGATGATGTATGTATTGAAACGTGAACTGATGACATTATGGATGACATTTCTGAACTTGCTCAATGGTGCACAGACTTACAATCTGCCACACAGAGGATAGAAGTTGGAAGATGCATTCGTACATGTAGCTTAGTCAGTGACAAAGAAGTATATTAATATAAAACAAACAAACCCAAACACAATACCTCAGAGCCATTTTTCATGGAGTTAGCAAAGAGACAGGGGACCAGGCAGACATGCAAGCTATTAGGCCACACCAATTTTATTTGTTGCTTCTATAGGGTTCGCCTGTCTATTTTTTCATTCTCCAAAAAAACATAACAAAGTCCCGAGAAAAAATTATACAGATTTTGGTATCACAAACCTTTTAGGCATTACAATTCAGAGCCACCTACACATAATTTCAGTTTAAAAACAGTGCCTTTTATTCAGAACATTAGTAACAAATCAAAGAAAGGGAATCATTGTATAAAACGTGCTATTAAATTCCTCTGGCTGTTGTCTTTTTGTGTTATCTAAGCCGTACATCTTCACCCTTTGAAAGAAATTATTATTTCTTTCTGGACCTCCCGGTTCATTTTTTTCTGAAAAAGTCCAAGACGCAACAAAAAAATTTGGTCTGGACTAATATATCTTAATTGCAATTAGAAACATAAGCAAGCATAAAAAGGCTGATAATTTATAGACACCTGACAAAGAGGACAAACAAGTGATTAACTGAGGCTCTAACAACTACATCTGAAACTTTTACAATTTACAGATTCTGAAATACATGTAGCCTAGGGAAAAGTTGTGCCTCATAATTCTCACATTTTTTCTCCTTCACATTAACAGGTTCTGTCATTTCATGAGGGTTATACCCTGTCCCCTGATACGAAACAAATCACCTCGGAAAATAGGATATCGGAAAACCTCTTTTCCCGAATGAAGACAAACGGACTATGAGTCAAGGTCAGATATTGGTCCAGCATTTTCACAAGATAAGTATTGAGCAAATACTTCAGGCATTTGCAATTCATGACTACGGATATATCTTGTTTAAAATTCATGGCCTCATAAATGAACATGAGACAGGTCCGAGATATATTTTACAGTCCAAGAATTTCAAGGTCTAATCAAGACCTACCCAATATAAAAACAATCTATCCAGGCGTTCTTTAGTCATTTTGAAGACAAACATCTCTGTCACAAACACACCGCAGTCACAACAATTCCTTCCATTTCATGGATGTAACAAGCTATAGTTTCTTTGAAACTCTGGAGAGAAAGAAACACATTCAACTTGTTAGGGATAAAAATAGTAAATCCTTTGATGTCTTTAACTTTTCTTCCCTTCCCCATGAGGATATTGTCTTGGCCCCTGTTTCCCTGTGGAATTCATTTTGTAAAATGGATGCAAGGAAGCTAGAAAAGACGACGACTTATTCAAATCATGCAGCTTCCTTCAAGGCATGTAAAGAAGCTTTGGTGTATGTACACATCCTTATCTGTCTGCCTGCAGTCACGGTTTACTGCGTCCCTTTTCTCACATCTCTTCTAAATCAGTATATACCGTACCACAACCCTTCGGGGCGGCCATTTTTCATGACAGTGACATCACAGTAACATGCTGTAAATCTTGTTTCTTGTCGTCAATGCATTTTTGGGGGTTACTTTTTGTTGTGCCGAAACGTTTAAGATGGCAGTTCTCAAATTTCATACATCTCCTTTTGCACTTACACATAACAGTGGGTCCACAAAGTCTTTGTACAAAACTCTCCGTTTATATCTGAGGTCTCCATTTTCCCCATAAATTCCAGTGAATTACAATGTAATTCTTCACCTTTCTCCTGGACAGAGGAAACCCCCATCAGATCCCCAGGCATTAAAACTGCACATTGTACAAAAGAGTGATCAGTAATTTTAGTCACAGAACAGCAAGTTGCTTTCAATGGTGAAACTTAACCATGGTGCTGAAGTATATATCACAATGTATACATGTTTGTATATAAGAGGGTGTATTTCACAGTTTATTTCAACCTCCTGCACAATTTCATAGCTGGGTATAGCATTTGCAATATGGAGATTAAACTCTGCCAAATCAGCATCAAAATCCAAATTCACTGGGAATTTGACAGGCTCATATTGAGGAGAGAGAGCTATGGAAATTGATAAACTGGAGACAAAGATGATAGTTCCAAAATTAGATTTCATACATTCGCTCATTTTTTGCAGCTATACGACAGCAAGTCCACACTTGTAAAAAAAATTGATTCTGGTCCAGCTAAAGGTTCAAACAAACTATGTCAGAATGTAGAGGCTTTAGACAGACAAGCGTTGCAGTTATATTTACAATGTACATCTCAACAAACAATTCAATCAAAGGGAATACCACTCAACCACCCCCATTCATATTGCTCTTCAAATGCCAATTCTCGTGCCTCCGCGTTATTGCCTCCTCGCGTGAAGACGTAATTTACGACACGACAAAGACATCACTGGGGCAAGGCTCTAATGGCTAATGGCTCCGATAGGGTGGTCCGAATAACAAATGACGTCATCTGCTGTTAGGGGGCCCGGCGCTTGATTGTAATCCAGCTACGTCTCATCTCAGACCGCCATTCATCAAAATTTCATCTGTCTCCCTTCGTGAGCATTCCGCATTACGGCATCAGTAATGACAGGAGTGCTTACGACGCCGTGGGGAGGGGGGCAATCAAGGGATGATAATTAGTACAACTTTATGGCCTGCTTCTTGAGATTACGTTTTCTCCAACCAACATGTGCTTTTGGAGATAAATTTTCAGCTGGGGATATTTCCCACGGAGCTAACTTTTTGTGTACAAAAGATATGCAGGTTTTTAAAGAGACTGACTTACACAGCATGCAAACAGATCTCTACTGTCAATAAATTAAATTGCTGGAAGCATATAGACCCCACTGCACTTGAAACTGCTCAATTTTTCTTCTTTACTTACTAACGTGAATGTCTGATGATGTTTTAGATTGGAAGAATAAAATGTGACACACAGGAGATACATGTATTGTTGAAAGAGCTGTCTATCCATCCTTGAACAACAATTGGGCCCCTCCCACAAAGGACTGACCTCATCCATAATTGATTAAACTGGATTGGAAATGCTTCAGAAGATGATATTCCAAAATTGCCTGGCTGCCATCTTGGTTTCCACCAGACAAACAGGGTAAAAAACAACTGTCCAACTGGAGGACTTTGCATCAAAAAGAGTGCCAGAATCTTGCTGACCTCGTACAAAATAAGAATTACTGGTATTTGGGATATAAATACTGTAAACAGATATGTTTACAAGCAGCTATCTTATATCTTATGAACTATATCTCACCTCTTATCCACCAATTAACCACTTGGTTACCAGGCTTTTAAACATTTGTTTTGATAAAACTTCATCAGTGATGAGTATTCGTATAAAAAAACAAGGAGCTTTCATCTGGTAAAAGCTCCTTGAAAAAACAAGAATGGGTAATTACTATAAATGTACAAATAGGTTAGTTTTTTTATCTAAAATGAATAAACAGCGGCTGTATGATGGAACATTGACAAGGTGGCCATATTTTTGTTGACTAAAAATTGTAAATAGTACATTGTAATGCTTGGAGGTCACAGTACAAGAACAAAAGATTGTCCTTCCAAATAAAGCAATTTCCCTTCAATGGACAATAACAAATCAACACAAAATAAGCAGCAGAATTAGTGCAAATGGAAACAAACAAAAACAAAGGAAATATATGCTTGAACAGGGATGTACATCTGTGTAATTCTCACACAGAACAAGCCTTACTTTGTTCCACTCTCCTCCTCCTCATTGTTGTTGTTGTTGTTCCCACCCTTGAGGGCTGCCATGAACGGCTGACTATGCCTGGGGGCCACCACCGCTTTGAACGTCCCCTTCCAGAATTTCTCAAACAATAGTTTGTCCGTTTCTGCCATCTTGGTTAACACGACAAATTGTCAGTAAGGCGGATGTGAAAGTCACTGAGACAGCCGGATGCTGTGGCACCTGACGAAGATTGGTACGCCCACAGCGAACGTAGAACCGATTCTCAGAGCATTGTCTGCTAAAACCTCATTTCTCAAAAACATGGCAGCATCTCGGCCAATCTTCCTTGATGTGCCTCAAGTCAACTGCAATCTGTCGTAGACTACTTAATGTCTACAGCCGCCCACTCGTCCGGGAACAAAGGAGATAAACCTGTACGCACAATGCTGATCTCCGATCCTCTTCCACCACTGCTATAGCACAGTTCTTACACGCACGGACACGGCGGGCAGAATCTTCAATAGCTGACAGTGAGAACCAATCAGCCAATAACGCTGCTGTAAGGAAGCGGGTATTGATCTCTGTGAGAGGGAAAATCCTTGGCAATGCCGGTGGCTGTAAGACAGGAACTGAAAGCAGTCTGCACACCACACACCTGCTACCGCTAGCCTGTGGGAGGACCGGCGTTATTCAGGCTGGCACATTGTGTGGGGTCGAATGGTCCGTTAACCAATACAGTGCCACCTGACGTTGGAAGAGTCCACTTGTGATCTGAGGGGGCGGTAGCTATCTTGACGACAAATCCGGACAAGCGAATGTGAGTTGAAAACTGAGGCAAACGTTTCAGAAAATTCAGACAACAGTCTCTGCTTTGCAGCTTGGCTCGACACAAGAATAAAAGACTACACAAGAGCCGCAATACATCAGAGGAAGGGCGAAAATGCCCTTTCATCTACACAGAGTGCTGCATATTCAACCACCCTGTAAGCGTGCCAGATGCTTTGTTCCCCTGGGCTCATTTGCATGACATTAACCCCAGTCCCCTGAGGGAATATGACGACTGAACGGCTGAACAGATCAGATCTGTGCTATTTGTTCAATGACGCCTGCTGCATCTGTCACCGGCCACAAAATGTGGACAAAGGCAGGGGCAATTTTCTTCCACACAAAAGACAGCTTTTAAGTAGCATTGCTAGAAAACTTGACGAAAAATTGAGATTGCTTGTTCCAAAGCAAACATGGTGTACTGGCATCACAAAACCATCAAATGAAGACAAAAAAAATTAATTTAAAAAAAACTTGGTATCAAATATTCTTATGAACATGTACATGTGTGTTTGGATGCCAAAGAAAATGGTTTCAATTCAATTTTTTTTCAAGAGAACAAGGGAAAACAAGTCTTCCCTTGGAAAAAAAAGAGAAGTACAATAATATTACGTACCCCAAGACTTTGATACAGAGTTGCAGAACAAAGGAAATTCAGTCAATGTGAATAATACATTTAATATATCATCAACCTGAAAGTGTTTTCAGCTGGCTGCTTGTTGTTGGGTGGGATAGCAAGGAATATATAATGAGGATAGAAACACCTGCCTCGATGCATGTACCACCTATCCAACAACAAAGGAACAAGACACCACAAAGTCAAGCTGTAGAACTGCAGGGGTACAGCTGGAGGAATTACATGTACATTGTGTACATTAGATCACATTAGATTAGATGGACGTATCTGCTTTGAGACCAGTTCAACTAAGGACACATACAAGATGAACATTAGCCTAAGGTTGATACATAGAGGGCAAGAGGCACAAAGGCTCACCTGTGTTTATCGCTTCAACCTTGTAAAATATTGTACGGTTGGGTGATTTTTTTCCTTGTAAAGCCTGCAACTAATCCAAACATGACATCAATGACAGAGAATATAGGGGATGAAAATTTTAGAGTCCAATTAGAGATAACTAACTGGGTGCAGCTGTATGTAAAAGCTTAAAGGAGTATCCTACTTGAAAATGGAATTGAAATAAATTGCTCTTCTATAGAAGGAGACTTTTCTTAGTTTCAGCACTTAGTTTTGTAAGAGTGAGTGGGTGACATTATATTGTGAAGACTAGTATAAACTAATACATATTCATAATAATAGACAGCTCTTACAAAACTAGCTTTCAGCACTTAGTTTTGTAGTAGTGAGTGGGTGATCTTATATATATATATTGCATAGACTACAGTAAACTACTACGTAAATAATACTGTCAAGTGTACATACACCCAGTTTCAAGGACTCTTTCCTTCCCAGGAAAAGCTGGTTACATAAACTGTTTATTTTTGTCTTTTGTCCTGACACAGGAATATCCTGTGTCTAAGCAGATTAACTGGACTAGGTTACACGTGGGCGAGCAATATTCTCCAATTAGCATGGTCAGAAGGATAACTGTGGAAGAAATCGCGGCCACTACTATCCCCCACAAACTTCTGCTTGACAAATAGGCTACCCACCTGTGACTAAGAGGGATCACTCTATTATTAATAATAGATTTATATCTATTAATGACAATGTATATAAAGCCACATGAGAGACTGTATAGAAGTGGAAAATCTTCCCGAAGCAAAAAGATAACCGCCATCATCATAATGCTGTATACACTGTCACTCATATCAAATTAAATGCTAACTGATCTAGAAATAATCATTCGTAGGAGAGATATGACATGGAAGATGTATATGCAGCTATAACTATAAGTATAAGGCATTTTGTCAGTTGTTTAGGACTAGTATGAATACACTAATATATATAGTGCAGATTCTACACAATATACTTATCGTTTATTTCTCACTTAAAATGTCTTAGTTTGGAAGCAAGCAAGGTTGTGCAAGTAAACAGAAGGAAAAATGTCTGCAGACTTTCATAATACAATGCATAAGAATAAATCATATATAACAGTTATGTGAAATTTCAATGATCAAAACCCTTTGACCAAACATTTCACAAGTCAATTCAGTCCAGGAGTATTTTTCCTCATATAAAATTGGTCTGGGACTGAGTTGACTAGAAAGTGGAAGAATTTCAATTCACATGCAGGAATGAATCCAATCACACTGACTGACTGAGAGCTGAATAATTCAAGATCCAACTCAACAAAGGTGATCATAAAATGATCATAATACTCATGTGTACTAGTAGTCTAAAAAGTCAACTTCTAAATTCTAGCATATTTCAAAATAACAAAAAAAGTTTGAAAGTAGTATACGAAGTGTAACTGAACTTCAAACTCTGAGGATGTGAAACGAATACGTTGCAATATCGTGTTTATACACTGTTTAGCCTTGGAGCCAAATTGTCTGAGAAGCTTCATCAGTTTCCCTACACTGTACAGCACACACATCCATCTAAACATGGAAGAAACAGTTACAAGCACTTATCTTGCCAACACAGCATGCTTTCATTCCTACTATAAAAAAAGAAAAAAAAGACTAGAAAGGCAATTTTTCCTGAGAATGCAGAATGTTTTTTCTGTAAAAAGAAAGAAAACACTAGAAAGGCAATTTTTCCTGAAAATGCAGAATATTTTACCTGTAAAAAGAAAGAAAACACCAGGAAGGCAACTTTTCCTAAAAATGCAGAATGTTTTCCCTGTAGCCTTTGACAAGCTACTCGCACAAAAGAATACCATTAGGCTCGCCTTATACTATTGTGAGCAAGTAAAAAAAATTAAGATGAAAAAAAAAACAAGTTTTGCTATCAAACCTGTAAAATTGCTCGTATTAAAAAACAGGCAATATCTGACCTTGGCTCTGATTGGCTACTGACAGATGAAGAAAGAAAAAGAACACACCAGCAAGAACAAAATGTTTTCCCTACCGGAATCATGAAAAAGTCACTGCGTGGTATGGATACACCCAAGCACCGGACAGTGCAGAACGAGAGATACAATGTACATGTAGTTGGATTGGGATGTATATGATAAAGAATACTAAATGTGTCATGGGATTGGGAGGATCATACAAGGAACACAGAAGTGTATGGTGACCTCCCTGGACTGACGAAATCAGGCCAATGCAAGGTGTATGGGCACACTGTATAAGGTACCCTGAACTGGTGGCTATCATGTTAATCCTGTGGGAACCAGTCTATAGCTAGGGCAAAGGTCACCCAAGTAGACAGCAAATAACCCTAATATAGGCACTCTCAAGAGAGAAGCCAGGCTGAGCAGTACAGCAGAACTAAGACCGCTGATGGAGGATAGACAAGAGGGATGTCCTTTCCTCTAGCTGGGACATTAAACCCAGTAGCATGGACATTAACTAGGCTAAGCCCTTCTTCACGTTGTATATGTATGCCCCTGCTGATGTAAGCTAAGATGTACTTCATCATCATGGTTCACTTCAATCTTTTCTCCCCCAGAGTCAAAAGGTAAAGAAGAGAATCTGGCATATCAAGAGCACTAATCTACCTCATACATTAACATGTATCTAGGTCAATGTAAAATAAGCCTTGCCTGTTGGCTTGAGTTGAGATGCACTTGATGTTCATTTCATGCCTCCTCAACAGTCAAAAGGTAAAGAATAGAATATGGCATATCAAGAGCACTAATCTACCTCATACATGTACATGTATCTACAAAAATGTAAATTAAGCCTTGCTGGCTTGAGTTGAGATGTACTTGATGTTCATTTCATGTCTCTCCAACAGTCAAACAGCATATATCAAGAGCACTAATCTACGTGCATATCTCTAATTCAGAAAAATTCTGGAGTTAAGATGCACTTCATGTTCACTTCTCCCCAAACCTCAAAAGTTAAAGAGCAAAATCTGGTACATCAAGCAGAATCTGGTACATCAAGAGCAATAATCTATACATGTATGTATCTGGGTCGCGTAAAAAATTGTTGGGTTCTCCGTGACTCAGTTTGCTATGGAACTAGCAATCAGGCTCAATTATCTGAGCTTCAAATATAGGGCTCTCTCCCTGAATATTTCATCCAGTGAACTTAGGAGCTAAGTTGCTTGCTCTACTGTGCAAATTTGTAATGTTTAGATTAAAGACTAAGTTTGAAACCGAACTGAATTCCCTATAGGCCTTGTTCTTCCCTTTTACCAAGAAAAAAGATAAAGGATTTTGCACGCACGCCACCTGCCACTAAGTGTGAAAAAAGTTGATATAATACCATTAGACATACATTTGTATCTAAAGGAGAGTAATGTACAGAAGAATGCTAATTGCAAAGTACAGAAATCCTCTTGCCTACGCTTGTCTTTTCTTGGAAATTGGTCTGTCTCATGTGGATGCCATGATTCTTTGAAGCCAATATGCACGTTGTAATACTAATAGGCTACCTTGCCACCCACAATCACAGGAACTTCAAATCTCCTTGTAGCCAAGCCTAAGTAGAATACAGGAATGCCGTCAGGCCGAGACTGATTACATCGTCCGCAGACCCTTATCTTGTCTCCCCTCCCCACTCAGTCAGCCCTGCTGACAAGTCGGATTTCCGCGATCTTCGACCAAAGACAAATGACCTTCGATATCACAATATTGACACCTTTACGTTCGAGCCAGGAAGACTTTGAAGAAGATTACCATCTCTTCACGAATAGCGGTGGTACATTAATCATGCGGCAAGTCTGCCAGTGTCTCGAAAACTTTTTATCTGGGTTTCTTATCTTTGCTGAAGAAGGTTATGACGTCAACAGCTTGGCATGTTCATGCAGGCATCTGTCTTCAAGTGGGAATAAACCACACCTTTTGAAACACTCCAGAGAACATGTTAATCCTACTCGCATGAAAATGAGACAAAGGTTGCCGTCATACTGCATAGAAAAACTAGAGAGGCAACAATTTTGCAAACAATGCAGAATGATTTTCCTGTAGCCTTTTGTCAACCTACTGATGCACAAATATTACTAAATGTATACCATTAGGCTCACCTTAAAGCAAAGTGTGCAAGTAAAAAAAAGAGCAACCCTACATCTACTTGTTCTTGGAATAGGTCATTAAAACAATTGTACTAACCCTTAGCTATAGTATGCTTTGCGAGTAAAAAAAAAATGACCAAACAGGTTTTGCTATCTCAAACCTGTAGTACTAATAATTATTGTTCATATTCGTATACCAGGTAATGTGCTGATGGTTCACAGCAGTTCTAAGCCCTGATTGGTTCTTGACAGAAAAAGAAGAAGAAGAAAATGAAAAAGCTCAGACACCTGTCCAGCAAAAACAATAATAGATTATATTATCTAAGACAATGTATTTCGAGCCTGGTATTTCAGTCTTTAAAAATTTTTAATAGACCCAGAAGGTAAAGAAATAAAAGGATGCTATGAGAACAATATGAAAATTAATGCATGTAGTAACAATATTGATAACGTCATGATACCTTTATTTTATGTGCCCCATTTAATATTCTCTGGACTTGCTGTTTTCAAATCGTAGCTCAATTTGAGAGAAGTTTATGAACCAAAGGCAAAACTTGACACGGCCTCCTGGGTACATTTCAAGATGGGATCACTCCCGGTGTGATTGAGTAAGAGCCTATAACTCTCCCAGTATTGATCTTCATTAAATGCCTGATAGGATAATCCCAGCAAATTTGGAATGACAACCGAACCTTGTCAAATGGAATCACCGCGGAAACATCAGGGAATAACGGCAAGATTTCCCAGCTGGAATATAAAACAGCTGGAATGGTCATGCCAATAGTGCTCACACCGCAACTGACCAACACAGCTGTTGGCACCAGATTCCTCCATAGACACATGACGTTTATTCATCATAATCTTTATTGCATTATTTTAGTTCACGCCCGAGGGCTAACTGCAGACAAAGTAAAGTAGTAGTATACATGTACATAATTGTGCAGAGAAGGAAAATGGAAACAAAAGAGAAATCTAATCTAAATCTATTTCTACTTAAGCTATTTGGTGGGATTGACTTCTTTTCCAATGCAGTGGGAGATGAAATGTCCAACATTTTCATATATAAACTTTAATAATAAAGGGGTTGGAGGGTAAGATGAGAAAAGCTTGGGAAAGATGTGTAGATTTTAAGGAAAAGTTTGACATATAAAATGTAGTTCATCTTCCACTGCTCTCCCTGAACAGTATTTACATGTTCTCTCGTCAACGGACAGTTTATTATTACAAGCACGTTCCAGAATACAGTTCTCTCATATTCTAATCCATCATTTGTCTAATATATAGTTTATCAATGCCCGTAAGGCATTTCCACGTACAAGGTAAACTGCTAGGGGTAAAGCGCACTTTTATTCATGGAACTTGACACCTAGGGGCAATATTAACGACAGGCAACTACTTATTACTATTCAGGTGTTCTTCCGCGGATCCAGTCGGGTCGTAAACCTGTGTTTATATCGTGCATCTGCGTCACTTGAGTGCTTAAGATGTCCGCAACACCGTTCAAAGGTTGCCCTGACATCTATCTTCCATTGACGTAGGATGAAAATTTTTATACGGAGCTATTAGCCGATCCCTCTCCCATAACTGTGGGAGTTGACCTTGTAGCATGTCAGGTATATCAGTATGCCACACACACACACACAACGCAGGAGTGTGGAGTCCCAATGGCTGGCGGCCCTGCCTTGGGGACTAGAAGCCGTGAGTTTGATTCCGGCTCTGTCGCTCACCCGAGCTGCATGCTACCGGAAATTTTAGCAGTCCTTCGAATTGGACGTTCAGTCATGGTAAACTGTTCACTTGTCATAAAGAGCTAAGGGATTTTCCCCGGTACAACGAACCTAAAAAATTGTCTTCCCTGCCACCATCAGTGGAAGAATAGCCCTTGAGTAAAGGTGGACTCTCACTGCACTTGGGGCACCGGTGCAGCACTGCGGGGTTTGTAGATGACTCAACGAATTTCAGAGATAAAGAACAAATTTTCTTCCATTTTGTGTATTTTATTGTGTTCTAAGTCATACTTTTACCTATTATGCAAAATTCTAAATTATCAAAAATTGTGAAAATAACACAACAGTGCCACAGTAAACGAACCCTGCAGTGCTGCACCGATGCCCCAAGTGCAGTGAGATACCACCTTAAGCTAACCTGGATCGTATCACTATCACTATGACACAGGATGAAATATCTTCAACATGATGACATAAAAATTCATGTTAATCTTCTCTCCGGATTGAGCTGTCAAGGTGTGACTATAAAGAATAAACATGGGCCTTACAATAAGGTCTTGCCCTTTGAGAATGTTGTGCTAACAGCAAATAAACAATAAAAGGGAAAAGACATTTGGGACATCAATAAAAAATGTTATGTGGCAATGAAACACCATTCTGGTTTGTGCATACATTACACATTCTGTACATGTACATGTGTGTGTACATGTACATCAGGCCTCTAGCCTACATATACTTTAAAATTTATTCAGAGCACTGCATTCAGCTTGCATCGTGATTTCTGGATGACAATTTTGTTTAGCCTGAATGGTGTGTATTGGATATATTTTTCTTGATTCTCTTATAATATACATTGTATATCTAACTAACTAACCGAATGTCTTTCTCCATAGGTGACAGCAATTTGGACAAAAGATACAAAAAAACAAAAATTCTACTGAACTATCAAGACCATGCACCAGTGGACCCCTAAATTGACCTTGACCTTTGTCTTCCAAAGACCTGCTAGTGCTAACATAACAAATATCATCATAATCCTAATTCTAGAGGTTCTTACTGACCACAAATATCCGGCAACACCCAAAATAAACGCAAAAAACAATAGAGAACAATATATAATTCCATTTTTCATGGAAGTAGATATACGACAGAATATCAAATACCACAACCAAGACGGGGGCCGATACCGACTTCCAAGCACCTTTGACCCTGGGCTGACGTCACACTTCCGGTCTGGATGTGTGACATACATGTAGGCTTTGGGTCATTTTAACTTGAAAAGGATCAGGAAAAGGACTGATCGAAAGCTTGTTGGTAAGCGCTTTATTTTTGTGAACGATTATAAAGTTTTAAATTGTTTCAGAATATCGAATAGCATACTGTGGAAATAACTGCTGGGTGCTTTAGATGAGGGACAGTTTCTCTGATATTAAGTGTTCACTGGCTTTTATCAGAATGATACATTTAGCTGATAGTGTTCGTGGATCTCAAGTTACACATCTTTGGCAGTTCCAGGGCAAATCGTGCCTCCCCTATTAGATTCCTAGCTCTAATTGCACGCTGTCTGTCCCACGCACAATCTGCATGTGTCATATGAGCCTGTCTAGTGTTTAATGACTGTCTATGAATGCGAGCCATTTCGGATCACGTTGCACAAGCACGACTTCCCAAACAAACTTTTAACCAAACATCACTTTTACAGTCGTTAGAACTTTCAGCACAATGATGCAATATTACGCAAAATTATTTGGAGTACAGTCACGGGGAAGCCATTTGGAGGTACTTTGTTTGACAACTGCATGTGTAGATATGATAAGTACAAACATTATTGGTTCTGACGTAAGAGAGTCTAAATGGATGCCATTAAATGCACTTGATATACCCAAAGTCAAGAGCATTGCTCTCGTTATTGCCTTCCCTGCTGTACAAAATGGTCCATTGGAGAAGAATAAAGAGATCAGCGCTTGTGTGGAATGTGTTAGGATGGCGTTCTTGGCACCTGATTAGAAATAACTTGCATGAGAAGACAGAGATCTGAAACATTCAGACGTTACATTGGACACCATGTCATTGTGCCTAGCAATTCAATCAGGGAGTCCAACGCATTTTCATTGCTTCTAGAAGTCATTAATGTTCCTGAAATAGCCAGCGATGTTTGGTTTGGTTTGCTTTGATACAGATCTTCATTAGCGACTGATATGTTGCTATTCTTCCTGGAGTCCGGGCGATTTGTAGAGAATCACTAACTCTAGACGAAAGGATTTGCACCATCGCATATCGCACCATCTCACGTGTGGTGGGTTCTTTGACGTGCGTTAGGTGTTGCTCTCCCCAAACACGGGACCTCCATTTAACGTCCTATCCGAGGGACGGCCATAGCCAAAGCTAAATATTCATTTTCACCTAACACTGTTAGGATTTCTGCAAATGACTGTCAATTTGTAAAAAATTTATTAAAACTGAAGCTTTTCCCCTTGGCTGTCAGACATCTATGCCAAAGGGTACAAAACGCAAGAGCAGAGCCATGAAGCCAAACAGAAATTGCTTCCGCTAACTTTTTACCCTTGCCAGTATTGCCTGTCTGATCATTATCACACCGTACCCTGTGGTATAAAACACCACTTTGCTTTTAGTATAATGGGCCTGAGCAGCTCCGGACTTGGATGGAACCAAAAGCAGGCTACTCTGAGTTACCAGTGACTCAAATTCCCACTAAAAGATTGGTATTGATGTGGCAAAGATTAAACAGAAATTCTATTTTTGCACAATACAAGATAATGGAGGTGCCATGTTTGTAGAGGAACTACATTTTTGTCTGATCCTGCTTATGGTACCTCACATATTAGTGTGTCAATAACTCAATTTTAATATATGTAAGTAACCGTTGATTGTATATTTTTTGTAGTAACATCAACTAGCAAAAGGTCTACAGAGCCCTTGACTGCACAATGATATTTATCGAAAGATAGAATGCCAAAAAGCAGTTACTTATAATAAGCAACTATATATGATTTTTCAACTGACACAGTGTCACTGACAAAAAAACAATGGAATGTTGTTTGAAGCATCTGATGGTTTCCAAAATCATATCCAGTTGCTTGAGTAACCTGATGTCTAAACTTCATTGACGTATCCAAAGGATATCATAACAAATATCTTCTCTCTTACATTAAGTTACAATATATCACGATTTCAAGAGGGTAAAAGAAATGGGAACATAATAAGACAAGATTGACATTGACTGGGAATCTAAGACATCTGCTTGTCCTTAACAGATTACCACAGACACCCCACATGACACACCACCCTCCATGGTGTAGGAATTAGATCCGGCTCGAAAATCAATACATGGACGGGTGGCCTGCGATCGATGCACGCAATATGGGACCCCGAAAATTTGCTGGATGATTTGACAAAGCAAATTCCGGGAATTGCATAAGCTTAAAAAGGGAAAAGAAGAGGATGAGGGATATACAAGGGGAGAAGTGGTTGAAGAGATTGTTGTACCGGGCATTGTCCTCTAATGTCCTAGAAAAACTGATGGTGAGAGGAAAGATCAGTAAGTCTTCACTGCCAATACTGCTTTAAGAAACGGATGCTTTTTAGTTTTAAGCATGATCATTTTGGCTGGGTCTACCAGCTTGATACATACATCCCTGGGTGGGTAGATATCATAATGTACAAGCCCTCTGTCATAAAAGAAAGCAATGATTTATTATATCCTTAGGCTATTTCTAAACTACCTCAACTTAACTGCTTATCGTGTGAACACAAAACATGATACATGGATCTACTGCTGCGGTGCCATCCATGGGCAGAGATATGAGACATTAAAATTCTAGCTAGCTAGCTGTATGATCGATGGATACAATAACGTCCAGAAATCTGTCCCAAATGCTGGCGTACCTAGAAGATTTATTGGTTCAAGTAACGCATTCAAGGTAGACATTTTGGCATAATCCATCCTACCAGATTATTGCCCCTTGGAATCAGATGGTTGTTGACAGTTGGGAGTTGAACGAAATCCGATTCTTCTTGAGAGAACCGTACGATTAACAAATGACAGGCATACGTGTACATTTCAGCACTATGTTAAACCTCATACACATACTAAATACATTATGAACTCTGTTGAGATGATTGTTAAGATAATAAAAGACTTAGCTTGTACATACAAACATGCATTTGCATTGATAGAGTAGTAAAGAGTATTTGAATAATGTTTGAAGAATAACACAAGATTCAGCAAGGTGGAAAGCAGCTGTATCTGTTATGTATCATCCAATTGCTGCTGTGTGCTGTTTTCTGACATAAGATACAGAAGACAATCCAAAGCTATACAAAAAAACTAACACCAAACAATAGCAATTTGAAGCAATAATGTTGCAATTGTTCCTCAGTAGATCTATTCAAAGCTTTTTCCTCTTCCTAAGTTGTGCAAATTCAACTTCATCCCCGACAGTTGATAAATACGGCAAACTTAGGCGCCATTCAACATTCAATTTCCGATGTGATAAATATCTCAATTCCAATTAAAAATTCATAACTTCTCATTTCCCTCTGAATGATTTACGCGCCATGAATACACAATACGGCTGAGTTGTTAAAATTCAAGGTAAGTCATGAGGTCAACAACCCTGCATACACGACTTGATCTCCAGACTTTTGGGGATTACACCTAAAATTAGATAGACTTATTGACTAGATAACAGCACAAAAATAGCTCTGTTCATCATGCCATAAGGTACGACTGATAAAGGTAGAATACTGTTAAACCATATGAAGACCTGCAATTTTTTTACACTTTCAAAGCAGATTTATTATGTATGCATGTTGTTTTTGCTCCGTTTTTATTCTCCTTCTTTTCCTAACAAATAAGGTCAATTTCTTGCACAAGATGGTTATCACCATCGGATGGTTCATTGTGAAGAAGCAGACACCCTGCGGTGTTTGCTTTTTAATGAAGCAAGTGGCAGGACAGAGCTGTAGGGGCTGGTCTCAAGAATAAACGTAGCAGAAGTTTGTTAGGCTAGACCAAATGAAGGTAAACATTATGTATCTGCTTGCTAGTGTATTTTTGAAAACAATTGCACCTTCTTGCAATTGCCATTATATAAACAAAGTTTTGTCCATCGGGGCATTGGTAAAAATAATATAACTTCAGCTGCAATTGTCAGAAATGGGTGAGGTACTAACAAAATAAATCTTAAAAACACAGAGAACGAGAAGGGTACCAATGGAGAAGACTGGTTGCCAGATCTTCTGTGGTGGTCTAAATTGTTACACTAAGAGGTAGATGGGATGACTGAAATTAGTACATACACATCAAGAAAAATTCATAGTCCTGAGAAAAACTAATTGAACCATCCTGGCATGATAACTGTTGATATCCCAATACCCTGAAAATTCTAATCCATATCACTGACTGAGGATGACATTCCTCTGTCAAGGTACAAATTTGTTAATGTTCTCCCCCATGGGACAATTTGATATTTGATCTAAATCACTGTTCAGAACTGATTTTCCACGAGCGATTAGAAGATTTCCGTAATTGCTGTTACCCTGCTCCAAACTCAACATAAACATATATCTCTGCTTCCCGGTCTCACTGGAGAATTTGTAATCAGCGCCAAACAGCTGGTACAGGAAACAACAACACCGCATTTCACACGCACAGCAGACGAGCCGCAACCAATCAAATTTGAAAAAGTCTAAACATTTCTCAGCGTACATTCAAGCAGAACGATCCTCATCTGCGTCAAACCTAACCTTGTAAATGCACACTTGGAAATGGGGCCCTCTATGGGGAAAATGAGGCAAAGTAAAAAGCCAGGAAATGTATTTCAAAGTAGCTATGATACATCTTGAAATAAAATTTACATCTTACATGGAGTAACTTCTGCAATCAACACCAGCTCTAGAAACTAGAAAAACAGTATTTGCCTGCTGTAATGACAAATCCAGTTTTAAGAAAGGGCATCAATTAAATTTGGATCGCATAAAAACTATACAGTAAATTTGGGTGTGTTTCAGATGCTTAAAGCACACTGAAAGTACACGAAAGGCAATTCTTGTTCCATGTTCAATGAAAAGCCTGCCTGCAATACAAACTCTGAGTTATGACACAAATATCTGGGTTCACAGTGGAATATTGTACAGTGTAATGTCCAAATTGTTACTAAGCCTACTGGAGAGAAGTTGGTGGACAATACATTGGATGAAAGCACTTAACCCAAATATGAAGGTTAATTACAGATGAC
This sequence comes from Branchiostoma floridae, assembly GCF_000003815.2. Classification (NCBI taxonomy): domain Eukaryota; kingdom Metazoa; phylum Chordata; class Leptocardii; order Amphioxiformes; family Branchiostomatidae; genus Branchiostoma; species Branchiostoma floridae. Next base: position 16,299,618 of record NC_049989.1, on the reverse strand, counting down.
CTCAATTTCAACGACAGTTTGACAATTTAACTGGAGTTGTGTGATGAAAGAGTGTGTACATTATACTTGTGTCCATCTGTATGTATTCTACTTTATGGCTACTTGACTGAACTAAACCATCAGCAATATTACTTCACAGAATATGGTCAAGGGCGGAGTTGCATCTCCATCACTTCTGCACAACTTTACACCTTTAAAATGAAGGGTGACGATGATGACATAAGGACAGTTTAGATTTGAATTGAGCACTCTGTTGCATGACAGACTCATTCCCAGGGGCAAATATTGCGTGGAGGAGCTTTTAGCATGATTCGTTTCCAGGAAAGGAGCTGTAACGCAGAGGTGCTCGGAAGGTCATCTTTTTCTGGAACATCTGAATCGAAATGAATTACTCTTAAGTCGTTGACCCGTTTTTATTCATCCCCAAAAGGAAACACTTTACTAGAGTGAATACACTCATGTTTACTTGACAACATGACAGAGTATTTCAGTTAGCTAAGGGCACAACCCGCGTACGTGCAAATACGTGCCAAAACCTGGGCAATCTTTTGGGAACTGTAAGTGGTAAGTTCCGCCTCCGTATGAACTCGTAGGGAATCCAACACATATTGGAGCATGTAGACACGCTGTAGAACTTTATGTGCAGGCAAAACTTTGTGTGCCATCGGGCTGCGGATCAAACTCCGGCCAACGGATCTATGAAATTCGATACATATGGCCAAGCTGCAGGGTTGCGTCACCGCTTGTGCCACAGGGACATGCATCAATACTTAGCACTTGATATAAACAGGTTTAAATGAGATGAGTAGAAGTCCAGCACGAAATCAATCCAATGCATATCATTTGTCTAAAAGCATGTGCTGCTCCCAGTGACCCATTACATGTAAATGCTATGGTGGACTCTTCCATTTTCGTTCCCGTAGAAACACAAGATGGCTAATCTAGCTAATGTATTGCACTGTAAATGACACTGAATACCTCAAATCTACAATTTCTTTGTCCTATTTATTACAAGGTTTCCGCTGTAGGTCAAACAGATGCATGAAGATCAGAGCTATTTAAATAAAGGAACAGCAAACTGCTGTTTTTAAGTCAATAATTTGCAATGCAATTTGATTTTTTACAGCAAAGTGTAACAATCAATTGCTTTTGATCAACAACCATTGTAACAATGGTGCAAGTTAGACAGATTTTTTCTGCAAAGCAATTGCATGTATCATGTCTGTACGAAGTCCCTGATTCTGTATTGTCCAGAGAATTTGGTCACATGCTACCGACTGTGCCCCACTGTCAACGGGCAGGAACGGACTCCGCACTCTCGGACTTGCCTCAGCTTATCTCTAAATGGTACGCTCGTGCGCTACTTACCAGTATCTTTATAAGAAATCTACCAACACTTTGACATACATCACTACTTCTGACCATTTTGAGAACTTCATCTATGTAGCCGTAAATTGCACAAGACCAAATTCTCACAGGAGTCTGCCCATGCCCTAATACCTGATGGCGACAGTGTAATCCTACTCATACATCCTTTCTTCAGGTTTCAGATTGTCTTAGTGATAAGGTGCTGAAATGCCTTCCAGGCTAAATATAGCAGCCACTTAATCATGTGGCAACAGTCCCCTTCCGATCAATCACTTCTGTGGTAAACTGTGAGGTTGTATATTGTGAGCTTTAATTTGGAAATATGGATAATGCTTATTTTGTTCAAAATGTTAGCATTAAACAAATGTTTAAGTCCTTCCTGAAGAAAATGGTGCATTGGGTGGAGCCCATCTCTGTTTTTGTAGCCCTGGGGCACACAGTCACATTTTCTGCAATCACTACAGCAGGGGGGTTAGTTCATTGGTACAACTTTACAAGTAGTGTTCTGTGTGTTCAAATACCATAATTACACTTTGCCAAATACAGTGAGCTAAGCAAAGAAAGCAGCATGCACCTTTTTTTTAAAGTCTGATACATGCTGCTTTCTCTGCTTAGCAAACAGCATTTGGGAAAGGCAGGGATCAGACTCACAATCTACCAAATGCAAGGCAAAAATGTAGTAGGTCAAAACATTAGCGAGTCCTTAATGTAAAAGCTGCATGACAAACTGATTTGTTATGGTCAAAAACAATAAGAAAATAAAGAGCCATGCTGGTAATTAACAACATATTTTGTACCAAAAGCACCTTTTCAAAAGAATGTCATAACAGCATCATTCGTCAGAGGAAATGTTTTGTTTGGCAGACGATCATTAATCAACTGGATGTTAAGCTGTCTTTCTTTATACAAATTATCAACTCATTTCTCAAAAGATGAAAGGGCGGAACCTGTGGGTGGGTTTAGTTCTAAAGGTTACCTCATTTCTTATGGGACATAACCAGAGAGTTTCATTACAGAAGACAAAGTGTTAATCCATCAAAATGAATATCTATTGACAGACATTACAATGTTAGACATGTATTCCAGTTTATTCTATTCAGCAGGGGCCAGTTTTATCAAAATATACTAGTATCAAAGTGTGCTTCTTATTAATTCATAAATCATCCAAGGGTCTGAATGTGCTGTAAAGGTTAAGTATGCCATTACCTTTGTAACAAATATGAATGAAATGAACCATGTTTCTGTGTCCAGAAAAGACAGGACCTAGTCTTCTGAGATTGCAGTCAAACCTGCCCAAGTGACCACCTCTTCTTAGCGACCACCTGGCCATTACGACTGTTTTCTCTCGGTCCCGAAAGTTTTCCCTATTGACGTAAGGATTAAGCGACCTCTTCGCATTGACCACCTGGCCAACACGACAACAACCACCAAAAATTGGGACCAAATACATTTTTTTGTACTTGCCCATAACGACCGCATCATTTTCGAATCTTGACGTGTCATCAATTTTCAGTAATAACGTGCGATTTTGTGACATGTGCATGTGGTGAGTCTATACTCTTCTAACCGACCACCTGACCAAATCGACCGCTTTTGCCCGGTCCCCCTGGTGGTTGTCTTGAGCAGGTTTGACTGTATTGGTACAAAGTGTTGGTAAAGGTAGTCCTGTATAATCACAATGTCGTGGTCTTTTTGAGACAAGTGCATAAGTGTAGAAATGACATTACAATTTGATAATCATATTAGTTGCTGACGTCAGTGATACAATCTCACAAAAACTACATTTGCAACAGGAAGCAAAGATATTAGATCTAATACAAAATCTGTATCGGCTAAATTTAGACCATATTATCCTTATTGTATTACCTGTCATGTCAGTCGTCAAAATGCTGCTAGACAAGTATCCTTATGACATAAGCTATAGAGTTCTTTAAGAAAAACAATCAAATTAATGACATACTGTCAACGGTTGTACTGTAAAATGTATTGTAGAAGACAGAAGAATTAAATAGAATGTCACTAAAAAAACAATTGTAAAGTGCAAGTTACTACCAATAATATTTTCACACAAAGATTTGAGCAAGAACCTTCCTACAGAGTAATTATGACTTTCTTAATCGTTTATGACACTTCCTCCATATGAGGGATGCTTAAGTGCATCAGTCAAACACGATTCCACATTCGAGGACAACGCCACTTTTATCTCCAGCTGTCACATCCGAAATGTCAGGAAACAAATCATCGTATGAAGAACAGAAAAGTCAAGATGTTCCGTCGGGAGATGCCGTGATTCAATGTGAACGTCGAGGAACATTTGCCTCGAGTGCCCCAGGCGTTATCGTAAGCTGTACCACGCATTCTTCATAACGGACCGCGCTATATTTCAATGGCATTGGCACAGCATACATGTAATCTATCAAAAGAGTTTCAAATAGCAGGAGACTAGAATGAACTACATTGTACATGTATGGTACCTAACTCTATTGTGATATGATTCTGAGTCCCGAAATCTGCCCCCTTTCAAGGCCCCAGGGAAAGGGACCCATGTTCATTGTAAATTTGTATGTTACTATAATAATTACTCTCTGAGACTGTAACTTGGAAGGATTTCATAATGGCATTACACTTTACATGGAAATTGTAACATGGATACATTATACCTGAATTCTGAATCAGTGACTACAAAAGAATTATATCATAATTGCTTTATACAGTTTGCATTACGGTTTCGGATTTATACTCGATATATATAATTATTCAAGAAATTGATATTGTATGCACTGTAATTTCACTCTTGAGGCATGCATGATATACATGACCAACAATCTACTTCAGTCTGTTATCCAGACAGCTTATAGAATTTGGAAAAAAAAAGTTGCACGTCTTCCAGACAAGCCATCACCAGACCATTTTATTTGCTCATAACACTTTGTTTTCTTGCTGCTCAGATCCTGCGAAGAAAGCTCACGACACGTTTAGCGATCAAAGGGCACGAGCACTGAAACATTGCAGGCGTTACGGCATACTAAGAGCATCCGCCTAGCATGCAAGTACACAGAGAGATCTGTGTTAAATTGATCAGCATCTTATCTCCTTTCACGCCCATACTGTTGACATAGGACAGAGGCCATGAGATTGATGATGGTGCAGAAGCAATGCAGAGACAGTCTGACTGGATACATCCTGCTAAGGGTCATCCATAAGACCTCCGAATAGATGTAGGCATTTACAAAGACAACGCTTCACGTAACACTCTTATTAGGGGTATCGTCTAACTTGCATACCCTTTTACCGCGGGTTGGATGATTGATCACACCATCGGTACACCGCGGAGAGAGCATGACTGCTACTCGCCACACGAGCGCATACTTTGGGTCTTAGATGTACGGGTTCAACCCCGAGATTCCCCGACGCGAATCTATCACGCGCCACTCCCTAACCTTTCGTCTGGAGATTCACGCACAGCGGGTCAGCGTAATGTCACCAGTCAAGGAAAAGTTACAGCTCTGTGGGGGATCTGTGATGGGATCTGAAAGGACTTAAGATAGTTGGAGGTTAGAATCTTCTTGGCACTTCCAGTGAACTATTTTTTGGGGGGATGATACATTGTAACAAGGGAGAGGATACAAATGATCATTCCTGACTTTTGCAGTACCTGGAAACTTAAGTTTCCAAAGGAAAACTTATTGTTTTAGCTGGCCTGTCGTTTGCGAATTCCAACATTAGCCACTCAAAACTCAGAACGACTTGATAACCTCATGAAATGTGAATTGCATATCTTTAAAAATTGCTATAATGCAGGCACCAGTAGCTCAGCCGGCAGTGCAACTTTCTACGACACTGGATGATGAGGGTTTGTGTCCCACCTCAGATGTTTTTTTTTATCTCTTCTTCTTTTTTTCCCTTTTTAGACAAATATCTTCATGCTTTCATTATGCTAACAGCTAGGGTATTGCATGTTTGACATATTTCTTTCTCCCCTTTGGAAACATCCTGTATTTTCATTGAAAATGTGGCCTTTCTAGTTGAATTAAACTTTTTATCCTTCATGAGTTTATTCTGAACACTCTTCCCTTAATACATGAAAAATTCTGACTGTACCCTCAGTTTATCGAATACTTAAATGACGGTGCAAATTGTCTATGAAACGAACATTTAAAATGCAAAAGGTTGTGCTTAACAAAGCCAATATTTCTCATCTTTGATTGTATCAATATTTGCAGCCATCCGATTGTTTCCAGTGGTTTCTAGTATCTTATTTAGAAAGATTGAATGGAACATTAACTGGGACTTTAATCATTGGACTTTCTTCCAATACCAATTATGCGTCCAAACCACAGAATGGGTTTCCGATATAGAAGTGGTGGTACCGGCATAACAAAGACATCAGAAAGCAATCAGCAAAATCAAAGGCTTACAATGGAACAGATTCTGAAGAAATGTACCTTCCTTATAAGTTCTCTGCCTCTCCCACAAATTATAAGCATAACTCAAAAATCGAGGCACAGCTTCCTAGTTTGAAGCATTTCTCTAGATCTCAAATCATTCATTCATTCATTAATTTCCAGGTACACATTCATAGAAGACTTATATTTGACATCTATGCTTCAAAATCTGAGTTGTGTTTATCATTTCTGGTTGAGACTGAGAACTTATTGATCACTCCTCGTACTTTCTTAATAAAGAAGGTTCTGGTCATTGTTGTGTTAAAAAATACAAACACAACAAGACAAGACCACAGACAAAAGATACAAAAACCAGAAGTTCTGCTGCAATAGCAAGCTCACACACCAGGGGGCCAAAAATAACCTTGACCATTGTTTTCTCAACACCTGACCACATACTAATATATCACTACAATCCGTACAAAGATTCTAAAAATATCCTGACCATAAATATCTAGAAACACAATCATACAGACACACACATATACATGTACATGCACACCAAAAACAATAGCTTCATTTATCATGGAGGCAATCACCCCCACACTTGATGGCTATGTGACACCTGTCACACATTCGTTACTACCTTTGTTGACAGGACTAGAGCTGACACATTACCCTGCGTTTCCAATATTGCAAAGTGCTGTGGTTACTGTAACAGGAAAGCATCAATTTTCTCGGCACCAGAAAGGCTTTTCAAAGATTACTTCCGAGAAGGTTTGACAGAAATTCAATTTTAACTCGACAGTGTGCCCAACCATGTTTGGGCCAGATGGTAAGTTGTGAATGAGAAACTATTATTAAAACTGGGGACACAATAAATCTGGACTGACAGTCTGATTCTGCATGGGAAAATAACATTTTTCTAAGTAGATGGACCAAATGAATTAATCACTGGCCAAAAGCATAGTATAACAAAATGTTACCAATATCTTGGTATCAATTGGATGTCTTTGGTGAGTTTGAGCAAATGAAGCATATTTCCCTTTAGTACTAGTAGTTGGTATTCTGCATCATGATGTAACATCATCAGTTTCAGATAATGTCCAAAATAGAATTTCTTTAAAACCAAGATGGGTAACGATTTTTCTTCATGGTATTGTACCATTTCTAAATACATAGTATCCCGTTGTTTGAGTAAATGCTAGTTGGCATATCTTATTACCTGGATGTCTAACCTTCATCGACATATCATACCTTTACTTTGATGTTTAACAAATCATAATTCATTGTAAGCAAAACTTCTTGAAGGGATGGCAATGGGAGAGGGCTTTTTCAGGAAGACTCTACACCTTACTTTGATGATCAAAAAATCATAATTCATTTGAAGCAAAAAATTTTTGAAGAGGTGGCTTTTGTAGAACTTCTTCAGGAAGACTCTACACCTACCTCTGACATTTTGATCGGGCACCCGGATACCAAATATGGCAAGACAGACCGACTCTCGGTCCCAGTCACGCACAGGTAACCAAGAACTGCATCACAATGGAAATCAATAACCAAACTGCCTTTGTGGGAACTGTCCAAGCATGGGTCGTTTAATCTAACTGCACTGACGTAATTGTCTATGGTCAATGTAGCTGAAAGTCAGCATTTACAGTATCATTGTTGGATCGATGACTGTCTCTCGTGTCCTGAAGAATGAGGACATGTAGAAAGGGAATGCCTTCGTGCATAAACTACTGAATACTGTTAACACAGTCAGCACTTCTCATATGATATCCTGGTGACGCCTAGGAAAAAATGGAACAGTTATGTTTCACGTTTCCTGAAACAAATAAGGGTTGGTAGGTAACGAACTATCTTTTGTTAATCTTTTTTTAAAAAACTTTGGGCAAAACTCTTGTCATTGTGATACAATACACTTTAACAAAGTAAAGCTGAAATGCTTGAGGACACTATCTTATATTTTCAATGTCAAACTTTAATGTTGTGTATTAGAAGTCTGTGGAAACAGCTTTCACTAGATAGGACAAGCTGTTTGTAGGCAGTTGAATAGGAAGCAGGCTGAATAAAAATTCTGACTGGAAACTAGGTAACTACATAATGTACATAGCCCACAACCCAAAAAAGGCTAGGGTTGGTCAGAAAACAGAAAACATGAGATACAGTCATGTATTTTTTCCAAGCTCTGAGCTGTTGGCCAGCTACTATATATGTTACATCTGACAAATGCTATCTTTGGGCTGGTTCAAACTTGAGCATATATTCAAATCAGTATGAGTTCAGTATAAACATTTTTTGTCGTAGATAAAGTTTGCAGCTGATAAAATAATATTTACTGTACTATACCCAGCTGCAAAGTGGTAGCGGTAGTTTTAAAAGTGACCTTCTTACTCTACGAAATTTGAGCACTCACAACTGACTTTCAGCACCAGGGACAGGTACCGTACAACCTTCTGTGTCTTGCGATAAGAGACTTCAAGTTTCACGGGAAAAGGTCAATGTTACAAAATGTTTCAGGAAGTCTAGATGCCCCTGTACGTGGTCCAATCACTAGAGAAATGACAACCATGGGGCTTGAACCGTTTTAACGTGTGAATCCCGAATGTGTCAGTGATGCAGAGAGGTTGAAGCGGTGGGGTGTTAGCGTTGACATTTCATGTGAGCTTTACAGTGGGAGCAAATCAACTTGTGTTAGACATACTGCAGACTGGGAAAACTTTTCACCAAGGAACTGCATTGTGTATTTTGCTTGTTTAGGATGCCCGGTAAGGCTTAGGTCACATCTCAAAACCGGGGCCCGGTCTGGATGTTTTAAGAAACGAAAAATTACAATGTATACCTAGAAATATATACAAGTCATGCCCATGGATCTTATTTTGACATTTTGTATATTTTGATATCTTTCATATCATTCTTTTTGCTCCCAAAGCTGCCCAGCCCGGCCCCGGTTTTGAAATGTGACCTACAAATGTAAGCCTAAACTGCCACCCCAGGTTTGTACTGAAAAGTACAAGCTGCATATCCGGACAGATTTATTTGATCCACTTACACCGGGTAGAGCCCCTACTCTTTTCGATAAGTGCGGTGGAAACTTGCTCAAGGTGTGTCTCTCCTCGAACACGAGACCTACATTTAACGTCCTATCAGAGGGATGGTCCTAACCAAAGCTAGGTACTCATTTTCACCGGGATAAAGTTACATGTAGGAGGGTTGTGTTAAGAGCCTTTCCCAAGGAGACAAAATTGGTGGCACATCAATGGATTCAAACACCCTGTCAAGTGTACCACACAACCTTACTATACTCACAAAAGGAAAAATGACAGGGAAAATGCAAGCCCAATCCTGCCTAGCAGCAAGGACTAAGTGCTTCGCCCTCTGAACGTCCTACAAAGTCAACGCTCACCGCGGCAGATGCCATAGGTGAAAATCAAGCAATTGAGAAAAATTGCATGGATAAAAAGTGCAATTTCCATCATCCTGTTTTGAGGACAAACAGCATGCTGGATTGCTTTGAGCACTCTCCAAAGCCTCCGCTTTTCCCCGGGTTGCCGTGAGTGCATCACCCATGCAGAGGTGTGAGTACATCTATGGCAGTGCAGGGCATTTGTCTGGATCATGTCTGGTTGCCGGTGTAATAGCCTAGCGGGTAGAGTGCTCCTTTTGCATTTGGGAGGTCATCGGTTCAAATCCCTGTCGGGTCATACCAAATACTTTGCAGGGTTCTAGCCAGCATCCGTCCTTCTGTCCTTTGACAGAGTTTTGCCCATTCTGTCCCATGACAAAATTGAACCAAGGTATGTCTACCAGCAAATCTTGTCTCTCAAAATAAACTAGGAAAAAGGAACTAGCATCTCAGAGGGTCTATATTTCTTTTTTTTACTGTTTTTTTTAAGTGTCTGCTGCAGTGCACTTAAGGTGGTATCTCACTGCACTTGGGGCAACGGTGCACTACAGGTTCACTGCGGCACTGTACAGTTGTGTTATTTTCACCAATTTTTTTATCAAATAGATATTGCATGATACACAAAAATGTGGCTTAGAAGACAACAAAATACACAAAACATAAGAAAATTTGTTGTTTTTCATCTCTGAAATTCATTTAAGAGTCTTTCAAATCCCGCAGTGCCACACCTGGTGCCCCAGTGAGAAACCACCTCGAGAGTATATTACTTCTTCACTGGTAGTTTTAAGCCATAAAGGGTAATGGTGCCATTAACACAACTTGTTCACTTCAGTAGGCCATAACTGCATTAAGTCATGTGCAGTTATTGATTATAGATATCGGACTCAAAAATGTGCTGACACACCCGACAACCTTCAAGTTGGTGAAATGCTTCAAGCATGAAAACTGCACACTGTACTTCAGATCATCACATCCCTCATCAGAGCTGCCATTAAAAATCCATAAAGACTTTAGATATCAATATTTTTGGTGGCATAATGGCTAAGGGTGTTTTGCCAAGATCCCAGAGGTAGTACTGGGTTTGTATTCCCTCACATGCCACTGATGTAGGCATGGGTAATGGTACAGAAAATTCAGATCGAGGATCAGGTCCAGGTCCAGGTCCAGAGGATCAGGTCCAGGTCCGGACCTAAACCTGGACCTAATTGTTTGTGGATGGGGATGGGCATTACTCAAAACAATATTACTTTTGTTACTCCACTTATGTGCAAAAATGGGTACCTGATTTCATTTGGGGAGGAAAAGGGCAGTTCAAGGAGAGTGCTAGGCTTTGTGCACTAGACACAGTGGATGCCAGTCCCCACTGCCCCTTGGGCCTCAAAAAAGTTATGGGACACACCTTTCTAAATGTACCTTTAACATGTCAATACTTTCTCCATTCTTTGAGCACAGCATTAACAAGATCTAGAGTTTTGGTCGAAAAAGTGCAGTCTGTGAATAACTCTACTATCATTCTTTTCCACCTACAGCTTAAATAATGACAAGATGGCTCTTTTTGACATCACCGGAAGGGAAGCAGTGAATCAATGTATTGATTGTGTGCTAAACACACATGCTGAGTAAACAGTTTTGCCCTGTCATCCTTTTGTCCTGCAAATATATTCACCACTTCATTGAAAAAGGATAAAGATTGATAAAGCCATTGTGGATTGTACTCTAATAGAAAGGCACTAAAATAAAGCAGAGTCATTAAAAAAGGGCAGTTTAGACATTGACAATCAGTTGCTACATGTACATGCAAAATGTATGCATTCAACATCATCTTAAAATGCTTCATTTCGTAGTTGCTTGGATGTTTTTGATGTATGCACTACAGCTTTTCAAACGTCTTCTCAAGCAAGTTTAAGGAAAACTTGCAAAATGAAATTTTGCATGTCATCGGCAACTTCAATGTGACCTCTGATCAGTTAAATTCACTTAAGAGCTATATGTATTTTTCCACTGGTCTTGACAGAGAAGACAGATATATTACAAATTTACTGTACTGCGGAAATTCCACAAGCTCTTCACGATAATCTGGATAGTGCTGTTAGTACTTATACCCCCGTCACATTATCCACGATCTTCAGACATATCGATAGAAGATCGGCCATATCTAAGATCGACAGAGAGTTGCGCATAGTTTTCACCCGAAAACCATCCCTGTCACATATAAGCCATACTTTGTACCTTGTACAATTGTTGTGCAATAAAGTTATTATTATAAGCGAGGCTCGGGCGATTGCCGCAAAATCGATCGATTTTCGACAAATGTGACAGGGGTAAAAGAACTGTGGCCCTTTCCAGTAGAATACCTATTAGGTGAGTGACAATAGCTGTTATTCAAGCTCACGACTTCTTCGTCTACAGGCAGGGCTGCTATCTACTGGACTATGCATGCATATGCTACTCGCATTATATATGGCTGATACGAGGAAAAGTACAGGTGTCCTGTCATTTGACTCTACATGTGTAAGTCCTGTACGGGCAGTAAAATCTAAATTTAAATCTAAATTTACATGTATTTTGCTCTTTTACAGCTCTTTACAGCTCCACTTTCATTGTCAGCATCTCCCATGAATGCATCTTGTCTTCACAATCTGTAGTCCCTATCAACTACAAAATTCCAGAATGATCTCTCCTATACCCTAATGCCCATCTAGTGCCGCCACCTCTCAATCTCACTGACCTAAAACCCACGCAAAAAACGAGCCAGTCATCTACCACCCGAATGTCACCCGGCAAACTCCCACCCTACGAAAATCAATTTTCCATTTCCAAGCCTAGGGACCCGCTTTGTATTTTCCGTCTCCCCGACACGTCGGAAAGGTCATCGCTCGATGGCCGTGAGCGTCAATTTATTGCGGGGCTGTTCTGAGTGGGATTTGTCTGATAGGAAGCACATTAGGTATCTCTGCGAACATGTACCTCTTAATGAATCTCACGTGGTGAGATTCACTCAGCATCAAACTTTGCAAAGCCTTTCCTCTTCCAGGGAATGACTCACTGATGTTGCATGAATTTTCAACTATAAAGCTTTCTTCCCTTTAGATACTTAATGCATTACAAATACTAGTAGCAACAAATATCAGATGAAAAAATTCTATTAATCACAATTGTTGTCTTTTCAAATTTACCAAAAAATGCTGACTACATACGTGTGGTAAGCATCTAACAGCAGGGCAATGCAATTTTCATTTTGTAATATCTGGAATTTAATCACGCAACTGCACAGGTTACATTTACAGGCTATATCACAAATAAAACACATAAACACCAGTAAAAGTCCAGTGTAAAAAATGTAACTGCAAGAGGGAGTCGAAATTTTCAACAAATGCCTCCTGTAAATTTGACAATGGAATAGTAGACAGGTTTGACACATGATGAGAACGAGAGAATGAGAATGGTTTATTTTGTAGAACATATCATAATATTTCTGTAACAACTGCCTCCTCCAAATTTGACATTGGAATAACCCATAATAGACAGGTTTAATACAATGAGAATGAGAGAATGGTTTATTTTGTAGAGCATGATATATATTTCTGTGAACTATCTTTCGTGCTGATTGTGCAGATGGTTCAAAATAGGTCACTCAATGCTGCCATCTGGACCTGACATATATCTCTGTGTAATCTATATACCAGAGCGCCAGTCCACAAACCTAATCAAGTCTCCATCCTTGATCTATAATTTACCTTGTACTCATCTGAAAAGGAGATTGACGGCTTTTCTTTCAGCTGAATGCTTCAAGTGAGACTCTTTTGATTAAATTTTCAGATAAGTAGATTTTTTTGGTGGCTGATAAAGTGATATCCATTTTTTTTAAATACATGTATGACAAAACAAATGGCTGACCAGTACACTTTTATTATTAGGTCACACCAATTCATTTTCATGGCTAATAGATATTCTTAAGGCTTTCTACCTGGAAATTGTCATTTTGACCCTCCATTGTATTCTCATTAATGAACTACAAACTGTAAAAAAGAATGGTATGAATTTTGATAGATGGGCATGAAAGAATTCTAGATATGATTTTTTCAGCCATATGGAAGTCATCAGGTTTTGTTGCCCCTAATATTTTTTTAAAGGAGAAAATACAGCACTTTGGTACATACCACTGCCATGAAGCTATGTTTTTTTGTGTGTGCATAATCATGATGGTATATATAGAGAGACAGACTTAAAGAAACTAAATATCCAAGGGAGGAAGGTTTATTCTATGCACTATTGTTGTAAGTCTAAAGACTTTGAAGGTTTGTTGACATTGGTAGCCATGGCCTCACCAAGGAAAGGAGTCTATCTCATTTCAAAAGTCGCATTTCGCATGCAAGGGTAACAAAAGTGCACAGCTGGATGTATTATATACATGTACAAAGCATGACAAGCATGTGTTTATTTTGATAGGTATGCTATCTTTCAGAGGGCTGGAATACACACCTGCATGCAATAAATAATTCAATTTTTTCCAACCTCCCTTCCATTAAAAAGATGAGCTTGAATGATGACCAAATGCTATTTTAATTTGCTGTTTTGAATATTAACAGCATTGCCAAAGTATTCAAGCAGTCAAAGCCAGGTTCCTTGCATTCATGTCTTACTATGCCTGCTGTTGTATTCAAACCACAATGTGACAGCCTTGTACTATCAGATACATGCAACTTAAAAACACAATATAGGATAGGGGAGAGGTAAAATACAGGACAGTCCATTTTGTGCAATCATACATTGTAAGAGTTACAGAAAATGAGAAGTCACTAATGAAAAGTCAAAGTCTATTGCACAACGTTATGATGCTCAATTCTCAACAAATGAAAGATTTAATAATAAATAAATCAGCTTTCCTTTGGGAATTTTCTAATCCTCAAAACTTTGAAATCTTTGAAATCTTTATTCATTATACCACATCGCAGACTTGAAACATCAAGTCTGAATTATGATTTTACATACGGATACACACGTTACTGGAGAATTGCTTAAGACACAAAGAGTTACAATGTAACTTTGAAATATAAGTATAAAATGGGCTAGGTTGAGACAGAATGTAAAGTGTGTGGTATTAAGCACCATGCATGCAGTTCTTTTACCTCCAAGACGTGCCCTTGAATGTCCTTGGGCAGCAAAGGTGACCTGTATCATGCTAAAGGTTAACACAGTCGCCTCTCCAAAGGTCTTTGCCATATTTTACACTTCACATGTGCCAGGACCTTTTACACTGACCAACCAATCACCAGTCAACAGTAAAGTACATCTTCCAACCAAATACAGAATAAAGTTAGACTTAGAGAGTGAGAAATCATGGCTTCTAATTGTATTGATGGCTAACTGGTTGTTGTTGCTAAAATGAAGACATTTTTTTCAATCTTCTTGTCTAATCCAGGACCCATTCCTTCAATCCTGGTAATTGAAATTTACTTGTTGGAACAGAAAGAAATTTGAATGGATGAAAATATGCTTTTGAAGTTTTGGTAGCTGAAAGTGACAGATTTGACTAAAGAAATTGACAATATTGGCATCCAAACAATGAAAAATACTTAAAGGCTTGAGACAGCTCTGGCCCAAACTCTGAGTGAACTCTTGACTTCCATGTAACATGTAGTGCAAAATTGTTACAATTATGAAACCAACGTCATTACCAACGTGAAGGGCAATAAGACATGTATGTCTGACCAGGACTCTAGCCAGCGTCCGTTTTTCCGTCAATTGACGGAAATTTGTTGCGTCTGACGGAAAAATTTTCAAACCAATCCGTCAACCTTGATGGACAAAAATCCTTGGTGGAAGCTTCAGGCGGCTTGGGGACGCCGTCCACGGCCGTAAAAGCCACACACTGTTTGTTTTGCTATTGTTATGATTGTTGACAATGTGTGTCGGTGCCCTTTTGCATACGATAATCTCATTAAAACCCGTTTTTCAAGGTCTCAGTTCAGTCCTTCTAATTAATTTTCGCGGTTTTCGCGACGATTGGAATTGGCTGACGGAAAAAAGTTTCGAGCTGGCTAAAGCCCTGTGTCTGACAAAACTGGGCTCAACTTGACAGATTGGCTACACTGTAAGTCAAATACTGTCAGGCTTGAGCTCAACACTGTTACAAATGACAGAGTATTAAACACTAAAGCCCACTGGATTTTACTGGGTTGGAAATGTCTGCTTGATGGACATGAAGCTGATGGTTTTCTCTGTGTGCTCATTAATCTTTTAACATTTGCATTCCTCATTCCATTCAGCTAACCCTCAGATAACCCTCAGCGAGTGAGTGTGTGAGTGTTGAGTGTTGAGTGTGTGTGAGTGAATGAGCGTTGAGTGTGAGTATTGAGTAAGTGAATGAGTGAATGAGTGTTGAGTGTGATTGAGTGATTGAGTGATTGAGTGATTGAGTGAGTGAGTGAGTGAGTGAGTGAGTGAGTGAGTGAGTGAGTGAGTGAGTGAGTGAGTGAGTGAGTGTCACAGTGACTGACTGACTGACTGAGTGACTGACTGAGTGACTGACTGACTGAGTGACTGACTGACTGAGTGACTGACTGACTGACTGGGTGACTGACTGACTGAGTGACTGACTAACTAACTGATAGGACTTCAGAGGTCTTCAGAGGTACATGAAAACTTTATCAAGTCCTTTGACATGACAGTGCGTACATTTCAGCTCATCAAAGCTATATCGTCATGTGGCCTAAGATCCCAAGCTACTGATATATGACTGCTTATAGGCTTACCAAACACTGGTCTGATGAATTCTGATGAATTCTAGATCTCCAATTTTCTTTGGAACATACACCTTTTTTTGCACCTATCACCCCTAGAGGCTTCTCTAAGTGTTAGAGCCCAATACTGATAGGTCCCAAACTACTCAAGGCACTAAGACAGAGATCTGTCTTGTCTTATAGCTTGTTAGAGCTAACTGTTTCAACTTAGGATGTATGGTTCCCTTGTGGGTATTTCATCAAGCAGTTCATCAAGTAAGATAGAATAGAAGTTGAACAAACTGCAAGTCAATCAATCTATTGCCATAAACTTACCAAAAAGTACATTATGTACATTGATACACACGGTCTCGAATTCTGCAATATTATGCAGTCATTACAACACCATTGAGATGCATGAAACTTTGAAACAGTAACCACAACATTTATAGTTTGTAGTTTGTTTGTAAAACAGTAAACAATTGTCTTCTGTATAAGATATACAGACATGTAAGATATCAGTACTAAAAAGCAGTAACAAAATGCAGCTTTTCAAAACCACAGCATGTCCTGTATGCACCGGTAGAATACGTCATGCACATGTTGATGAATAGGTGGGCAGACATTCGCAAACTTATGACAGTTCAGCTTGGATTCCCTCCAACAGTCGCTCGTATTTCTCATCATTACAGATTTCATGCCTGGAGCCCCAGGCTTATTCCCTGACTACATGTCTAGTGGACTGTCACAGTCTATAGCTCATGATAATCCTGGCTTCGCTGCATGTATTCTGAGCGCCTGTAAGTGAAGACGTGTTATGACCTTCACCATTTCACAAGGTCATGTAACATTACTCGTTCCTTTGTTCATTCGGACCCTTGTAGTGCCTATAGCTAGCGGCGCTTCTCAGCACATATTGGCAGCAAGTTTTCCTTAGTGTTTCAGTACCAGGGTTATATATTTTTACAAGGAAGTCCTCTAGCCCTTTTCAAATTTAACATGCTCAAGGCACCTCTTTGTACACGGGGCCTCCCATTTTACGCCATTTTCTAAAGATGGATGCAGGCCCAAACAAGATATCCTGACCATGGGACTGCAACAGGGGTCTCTTTTTTACCAACTTTTTATGAGGCTGCTACCAGTTGAGCCACAGGGATATTACTACATGTTACATCATACAATATAACATTTATCTAATTATTAGTTTTCTGATCACAGTGTCATTTTTTTGGACAGAAGTAAATGATGTGTTACACTGTGTGTTCTGTAGGTGTTTGATACTGAATCATGGACAGCACATAACAACATCTGCCCACTTGTTAGCTGTGCAAATTGAACCATGACCTTTCACCTCCAGAAGCAGGTTCACTGTCAGATTCTTCTCAGCAACGTTGTCCATCTCTGGTCAAAATCATGATTCCTCGCCAAGCCATAACATTGACATATTCATTCCCAAGCAAACAAACTCCTTCTTTCATATTCACAACCTGCTTGTCATATACTAGTAAACTATATATAATTTAAATGTCAACTGGAGAGGACACTGTGCACCATTTTATGTTTTGGTCAAAATGATACTCTTGCATACTCAGCATCTGCAGAAAGCTGCAATTATGAGCAAAACTGATAGATGGCACCACAGTACTGATTAACACATGTTAGCTCACCTTGGACGGCCTGGTCCCCTCTCCACCTCCTCCTCCTTGCCTCCAGTGCTGGTCGAGCCGACGCCCTCTTTCTCCATCAGCATCCGGCGGAAGGTCGCCACCTTGCGATCAATCTCCTCCTCTGAGTACCTGGAAGATATTAACAAAATTCATTTTCAACATGTGCCAAATTCAAAGGAGGTATCAAAACTGGAAGTTCTAATGTTACAGTAGTACCTTAGAAAGCCGCTAGAGAGTCCATTCATCAAACATTATAACTTTCATTTTTCCAACCCCACCTATCAAATACCGTATCACAAGGATCATGTATTAGATGTCATAAACATGTCTACTGTTCACACACAGACAGGCACACACACTCACATACACAAATGGCACTAAAATAATTAAAGCTTTCAAATTGTTTTTTCTCCTCCCAATTGAATGCCATGCATGTTGAGACAAGAGCTATCTACCAACCAATCGTGACCATTGCTTGGCTAGAACACAGGGTTTCAAAACCAGAAGTTCTGCTGCAGTCCCATAACAAGGTGCTAGGGGGCCCTATATCTGATAATTTCTACTTATGAAGACCTACCCACACACCAGGTCCAGGTATACAAATCCGGGTACACATGTGCATTTGTGTATCAACTCAATCCATCAACGAAGGCACTCTCAATAAAAATTAAGTTATCTTTTTCACTGACACATTGGCACAATGCGGAAAAATAACCTTTTTTGAAAAGATAATTGTACTTCAAAATGTTTGATTTCATAAAATACGTTACTGCAACAGTAACCATATAACTGCACTGTTATCTATAACTGCTAGGTTGCACTAGTAGCTGGTGCTACTGCTGTTTTATTCTCATTCATGTACAAATGTACCACAGCTACAATGTATATGATGTGAGACACTGCAGTGCAAACCAAGATCAGTAGGTTGTGCTGTTGATGCTGAGTTGAAACACTTTTTTTACATCAAGAAAATGTGAC
The DNA here is from genome assembly GCF_000003815.2 of Branchiostoma floridae. Classification (NCBI taxonomy): domain Eukaryota; kingdom Metazoa; phylum Chordata; class Leptocardii; order Amphioxiformes; family Branchiostomatidae; genus Branchiostoma; species Branchiostoma floridae. The sequence continues at coordinate 16,281,089 of NC_049989.1, read as the reverse complement.
ACCATCAGCCAGAAATACTTTGTAAGTGCAAAAATATTCCAACTTCACTTGGCCCATGGAAAGGTTACGACAAAAACCTGCACTGTTCAGTTGTTGTACATTTTAAACCTTAAATATTTAGTTCATTAAATATTGTTTATAATAATAATGTATCGTATATAATGTAAAAAAACTGAAGGCAAGCGTGGCAAAATGAATACTACATTCACTATGCGTACGCATCCAAAATCAGACTGAGGGGGGCAAACATTGTGTATACAGGACAATTTTCAATACAGTCAAACCTGCCCGAGCGACCACCTCTTCTCAGCGACCACCTGGCCATTTCGACCGCTTTTTCTCGGTCCCGATTTTTTTTCCCATTGACTTAAGCATTAAGCGACCTTTTCTCAACGACCACCTGGCCAACGCGACCGCGACCGGCCCAAATTGGGACCCATAACGACCGCATCATTTTCAAAATTGAGGTTTTCATCGATTTTTGATGATAACTAGCGCAATTTTGTGCCGAAATCGTTGTAAGAAAATCCGAATTTATAATTAGCTGTTATAGAATTTAAAAAAAAAATCTATATCATAATAAAGTGAACGAATGCTGAAACGTATATTAAGAAAGATCTGTGTAGCTCATACCTTTTTAAGGAAGATCTGTACGTGTGAATGCTTTTGTCCAACTGTACTGTATACATTCACCCGTGGGTAAGTACGCTATCGGGACGTACCGGGCATCGAATTCGAAAGGTGCACCGTAGTTATTTCAGATCAAGAACATAGCGACGCATAAAGGCTTTTTTGGTAGTTAACTGACAGCATCAAAGTTCCCTTACTGTCTAAAACGGTAGTGTACAAATACTCGAGCTTTAAAACACTGTATCGTACAAAAACTCGGTAAAAGCTTGGGGTTAAATTTACAATTTACAGTGTGCGTGTTGTATTTGACATTATCATATAGCCAGGGGACGTGGGCCAATCAGAAGGCCCCATTTCATGCTGGTTATGACGCCGTAACAGCCATGCATTAAATTTTTGATTATCACATATGTGATAAAAATTTTGAAAGTTTAAACCAATCAGGAGGACAGACAAACATGACGCTGGCCAATCAGAATGAGATATCCAGGAATCGTCCATCTGCCAAGATTGGGGAATAAGTACAGGCATGGCAGGGGGATGGCTCCCTCTATTAACATCGGTAGTGGGTGTTTCCAAGGAGGTTGAGACCTCCTTGGTGTTTCTTTGTTCAAAGAAAACATTTGCTGTCTTAAAACAACATTGAATTACCTATAATATTTAAGACAATAAAATCTATTTCAAGTCATGTCCAATTTAAACTGCAAATGGAAAATAAAATTATTTGCATTCCCGCCCATTCAAGTTCAGACGACAATAACACGGTCCGCCATTGAGTAGCGGTCATGGCGCTGGAGGACCAAAATGCTACCTTTCTTCTGAGAAGTCGTGTCTGGGTTCGTAGTGAACGAGATTCTCAAGAGCTGTGAAGCACAGGGATCCCGGAATGCCGGCAGAGATTTAGCGCCTGATACGAACGAACTCGACAAACTGGAGAATGGGCCAGTGGAGAAATACGTGCAACAGTTTGTAACATAATGAATCGACTTTGTTCTTATTTCAAGCCTTGGAACAGAAATACATTTCATGTACAAGTTTTATGTTGTTCAAATTCACTGTTCAAATTTATGTGCTGAATAAAAGATGTATGTTTTATAAAGGAATTTGTCGCTCCTACTCAACCGGAAACTCTACTCTACTCTACTCTTCAACGGGTCAGTGTGGGTGAGCTATATGATAATAGGGTTAATGACCCACCTGTTCCTCGGTATATATGGTGTCATAACGCCTGGTCCTTTGCTATAACCACCTCATAAAACCACCTCGTTCGCTTCGCTCTCTTCCGTCGTTTTATTACGTGATTATAACAAAACACACACCTTTATGACACCCTATATCCCTATAAACAAATCCCCCATTATCTCTATTACAAATTTCTCACCCACACCTTCCCATAGAATAAAAAAAAATATAATATTTCCCTTTTCACTACCAACAAAAATTTCTTTAAAACATACCAATTTATTCCCACATATTTTTAACATCAATTTATCCTACTAAAACTCCCACTAACAATTACTTCCTTCCCGACACCATATACACCTCGGGGCGGGTCATTAACCCTTAATTAAAGACCTCGCTTCTTTGCGTGCGTGCAGTGTGCTGGCTTTTGCCATTAAACACAACGGAAACCATTTATACTTTGCATCAGGCATGTTTTGAGTCGATACTCTTCTCAGCGACCACCTGTCCAAATCGACCGCTTTTGTCCGGTCCCCCGGGTGGTCGACTTGGGCAGGTTTGACTGTATATAAAAATCTGAGTTTTGATTGGCTAAATTCGGAAGAACCCGAGTAAAAATAGAATGTTTTCCTTCGGATACATAATAACCAGATAATCAGGAGCCGGTACTGGATTTGCAAAAAAGAAAAATAGCTGCCCAACAACTCAAGTTGTCTGCCATTTTCAGTCCTACATACATGTATCAGTCTTACCCTATGAGTTAAAAATGAATCCCATGTTTCCACCAGAGTCTCCACTCTCCTATCTCACACACCACCTGTTCTTACCGTAGATACACTGTAGATAGCACAGCACAGCCATAAAATAAGATCTACACTGTTTTGGGAGATATAGGCACTAAGGAAGCCAGGGGGACGAGTTATCGCCAAAATAATGCCGAGTCAATGGTACAAGGATTATGTATTCCCTGTAGTATCCACCAGATGCACCTAATCTCCAGTAACACCTTTGCCCTTTCATTCCCAGTAGAAAACTTTATCGCATTAACTTTGGCATGCTGTGACATTGCTGGAAAGAAGATATGAAATACCCCCCAGGCCCTCCCCCATCATGGCTGACCTTGAAAGAAACCGTTTATAGATCAAGGTTTTCTTTTTACCTTCTTTCAGTTGCAGCTATAGATTAATTGGGGCAATACTTCTGGGTACTTTCAGTACGATTTGAAAGAAAACAAGGTTCTTGGGGTTATTTGACATAATTGTACTTGCATATAAAAAAATATAGTAATTTTATTGAGGAAAGGAAAGAAATTTTGAGGTGATATATTTTACCTTGTTATTATTAATACATTATTAACTTATTGCACAATTAAAAAAATAAATATTTTGATCATTTTGATGGCAAGATGAGGCTCTTGCTGAATTTGACTTTAAAAAAGAAGGTTAATATGCGTAAGGCACAAAGACTGTTTGAAAAGAGTCTTTTTTTGTTGTTTTTTGATGATTTGTGGGGAACGTTGTACAAAAATATCTCTAGTGCTAATGCAGAATATTTGCCCTCAAGCCTAATTTGTCAATACTATACTATATAAGTATTAGACCCACTCCAAAGTAGTGTGTGTGAGTGAAAACAAGAATTGGGACACACTATGAATAAGGATATCTGAGTAGCCTGATGTAATAGCCAGCCCAGGTAGACAACCCTGGTAGCCAGGCCTTGTGCAGCCCAGCTTTTCCGCAAACCCTTTCTGCTAGAAGGAAGAAAGAAAAAGAACACACCTGCAAAACATGTTTTTTCCTTAGGGTAAACATAATTAGTTGCTTTAACAGCTTTTACCCTCTTGATGAAAAGTTTTCTACGTATAAATCAACAGAAAAGGCTGCATCAATCCTATATTATCTCGAGCAAAGATGTATTACGTAATAAGCAGCTATCCAAAAATCGATGGCAAAGTACTGTAAGAGATCTGTCATATTGGAACAGTTAGAAACGCTGCACCTGCTACCAGCACTGGAAATCAATAGGGTCTAGCAACAACATTCAACGACTTTCTGTTTAGGTCAACTCTATGACTGTACTTAGTTTATATCAATTAGTTTTTATCAAATCTTGCTAAAGTCTATTCCAGATAGAGCCCAGATACTGCAGCCATTTTGGGTCGGACTTCAATAACTCTAACTACATGTAAATGGAAATCAACCAACTATCGGTGCAAGATTTTGTGGAGTTTAACATGGTTCAACTGAAGCAAAGTACAAATGCTGGGTACAAGTACTGAATCAGATGCTAAATGTTTTCGACTTACCCATCAAAAATTGTAAAAAAAAAAGAATATTTTCTACACATGGCAGGCACATATTCTGCAGTTTCTCAAGTTAGAGGGCAAAACTTACCATTGAAGATGGCCTATATACATGAACCTAATAGTATGCTGAAATACAAGTTTCAATATACATGTAGGAACTAACCACTATACAACTACAGCCTCGTTTTGGTGCATGACCTTAGATGACCCAAAATGGCCACCATATCTGGAATAGGGTCTATTTATATCCCTGCTATCATGGTAAATAACAAACTCACAATACTTTTACTGCGGAATATAAAATCAAAATATGCCATAAAATTGCAACATTGCCAATGCCAGTTATGAGAGATGACCCTGGTGTCAGAGCAGTTATTTATCATATCATACATAACATCAAAAGTGGCAAAAGCTGCCTGCCTGAAAAGCTAGCATAATACATTTCAAAGGAGAATGTTGGCATTAAAGGACACAATACATTGTATATTCACAATACATGCTGTATTCTGCATCACCCAAGGTACATGCGTGAACCATCAGGTCGGTCGATCCAACCCACGGGAGGCCTTTGACTGAAGGCGATGCGGAATATACAAATTTCAAGGCCGATTTCGCTAGACGTTGATAAAATTTGGCGTTGATAAAATTTGGCGTTCAAATTATTCTACGGAATCCCATATAATGTGCGTAGACAGCTGTGTGATATCCCAAAATATCATCCAGTCCAGAACAACTGTATCAAATGTTATCATAGCCCAAGTATGGCATGGAGAAGAATAAGACCATGGACAGCTGTGCACTTCAATGTCCGTGTCCTTTACTAAAAGGCAGTTGTGGTATCACAACTGACAATTGCCACATTCACATTCCAATCTCCATGCAAACAATACTGACATAAATCACTAATATATACAATATTGCATAATACATTTTTTTTTTACGTGCCTCAGGGGCTAAGAGCAACTTGAAAGGAACTAGATGGCAACGACCCAACTGACATGATGCCACATGCAATATTTAACATTGTGGCATCTAACCAAATTATTTGCTGGCAAAACTTCAACAACTACAGTGCCCCCCTCACTCTCATAAAGTAAGACAAGGAGGAAATAACCTTGTTACAACACAAGGAGTAAAAGTGACAGTTACTTATACCATGGCACAAGCCTGCACAAAAACGTTCATCAAATTGTCAGACGCCGTTAGCACCAAGGTATTGGTTTAATATATTACAAAGAAAAGGCGGATCAACGGCTGACTCGAGGTGGGACCCAAAGGCTAAGCTCAACAAATCTGACTTTGAAGATGGTGTGGAAAATAGGACTAGAGCTGAGGTTTAAGCCCATGGTGTGAATGTCCCTGGGATTCCCTGGGATTTTACACCTGGTCCAATTTTGTCTTGTATTTTTTTTAAAAATATGCTCGAGGTCAGGTCGATTTGACTATATGGATGACATCCTCTGGGAATTCAAAACCTGATGCGAGCGTGCAAATAAAATAAAAAGATTGACCCAAAAAATTGCCTTCATGAAAATCTAAATGGTCAGGAAGGTTGAACAAATGACTGAACACACAGAATACAGTATACCGAGCAAAAGATTTTTGTTCTTTTACATCTTCTTTGACCTTGTAATGTTTTATGACATTAGTATACGTTTCCATAAATTGTTGTGGCCTAATGGTTGTTTTTCTTTTAAATTTTAAAAATCCAAGGGCCAACAAGAACCAAGGAAATAAATTGGTCTGGCCTAATGAGTCTGTTGCTGCATGCCTACTTCTATTACTACACAGGAGTCACCCAAAGTTTGTAATCACATGACTCATGAGGGTCAAATCTGTCTGGCTTCTGTCACTCAGTAATACCACCATGCATCACCCATCTCCTTAATGAGAAGGTCTGATTGGCTAGTGTAGCATAGGTGGGTCATTAGTGGACCCGCCCTCTCACTCAAACTTTCGTCTCAACTTTCACTCACAGCTGCATCTCATCAATAGTGTCTGAAAAGATGACCATTTTGAACAGACTTGATGCACTTTTATAAATACATTATCTTCCAAATAAGGCCTAGGAACAAAATGTTGTGTTTCCTGTTTCCCTACCCACCCTAGAAAAACATACCGACCCAAGACTTTTTTGGGTGGGCAGCGGAGTCACATAGCTTCCTGAGTTAAGAATTTTTATTCAGCTTGCATCCTATTGAAGTAAAAACACTGCTTGGCTTATCTAATGAAAGATGAATGTATAAAGATAAAGAAAAGATAATCTATTGAATTAAAATTAAAGTTTGACATTGAAAGACAAGTGTCCTCATTGACTTTATTTCACTTTGTTCAACTGTTTGTAATATGTATCACAAGAGTTACATGTAAACATAACATCTTTTTCCCTAGGCCTAACATAAATATACAATAGAGCACAAGATGTCCTTATATTTTCAACCTCACAGCTTCTGGATTCAATTACATCTACTGTAGTTCAGGTAACTGGGAGACCCTGGTTCTAATCCTGGGTTGGGCATTGCATCTTGGTTGCTGCTGCAGAGTCTTACGAAAGCTACATTAAATGTTGGGGTCCTGAGTTCAAGGAAGTGCCCCAAGCATGTAAAGTGGGAAAGAATAGCAACCCTTCTCTGTAAAAAGGTACCCTGCAACTGAAACACCAAGGAAACTTGTTGCCATATGTGCTACTAGACACGATAAGGGTCTAAAAGAATGATGAATGAACAATAACAGTTGACATCATCAGATAGCTGGATTTACTGTAACTGAATCAGATGAAGTTTCCAGCTAAGATCTTGACTCTCTTTAGATACCAGGAAAATAAGGATCGCAACTCTCTGACGTGAGAATTTTAAACATCATCATTCTACAATTCAATGACCTTTGACAGTACTTTGGTCATACTTGTATACATTATTCAGTTCCAGTAATAAATCACTCATGTCATCTTGGTATTTTACAATGTAAATTCCAATGTACTTCTTATTGGTGATTTTGTGCTTTAGGTCTCACCTACATGTAGAATGATTGCTGACAGTGTATTGTTTTCTAGGAACAAATATGTATCTCTAGACTTTAATTCTTTTCAATATAAGGGAGCAGAACAAACTGTGATAAAGAGATCTGGTCACCACTTTTATTAAGTTGGTTGACGGACGGTAGGTTAACCACTGATGCCTATTGATTTGTGGGTACCCCCAATAATTGCATAGCTGATGACAACATGCCTTCTTACAGTATGTCTCAACCACATTTTATTACACTTTTGCTAGATATAAGGCAAAATAAGTAACAATACCAGCATTTTGTTTATTGCTTTATCTTATTGAGCTAATTGAAAAAGGTGACTGTAGAGTTTGGTAGTCAAGGAAACAGTCATAGCTATAATATTATTCTAAGGTACAAAAATACATACTCTGATCCACAATTATGAAGGAATATGACATTGTGCAAAAGACTGATAAAGGTCAGTAAGTCCAGACATGTTTTTTTCTATTCCTTCCACTTTATGGCTTACATTTGGCTTAAAATTCTTTGATGATATCATATTTTACTCTAAATATCAAAATGCTTAGTTACTGCAATGGCTACTCATTTGTCAAGCTTACAATTTAATATGTGGTTGACAATTTAACAGCATGTGATACATATAATTGTAAGCTTTATGGACAATAATATGTAATTAAAAAAGAAAACACGATTGCCCTCTCCCTTATCTCATCTATCCCTTAGTCTACAAAATGTACAATGTAACTACATGTATAATTTGACCAATGGGGCACCACAGAAGATCCCATTAAAAACCAATTTTCTACACCCTTTTTAGTATTAAGTTTAGCTTAGTGCCATGCCATTTCATCTTCAGAATCTGATATTACCCTCCCATCTTTCCCTTTACCTTCCACCCTTTTTCATCCCTGGACAGTTCCTTGCATCATAGTTTTGGCTAGTCCTGATGACTATTACACATTATTTTTCTTTCTTTTATTGTGATTGTCCTAGTCAGTTCTGAATGCCATATTTCCGTGCATTAAACTGCAACTTTCTTACCCTTCACTCTAATGACTTGCATGTTAAATAATACAAGTTTTGTTGCAAATTCTTGCCCGTGGGCTAATTGCAGGTAACATAAAAGATTCAAACAGTGTCACAAATGTATCATTTTGGTCCATTACGGCTACCTATAGCTTGCGATAACTAAGCGTTTTTGTTATGTATTACCTGACTCTAAGTTACAATATCCTTATTTCGATTTTGTTCTTTCCATGACAAGCACATGGACCTTTACAGCAGCCATGTCTAATCTCTTACATGTCCAATGTGTAAGCCTAAGCTAAATGAATGCCAGGACATTAGGCTACATGCACAGGCAAAAGGAAAATCAATAAATACAGTAAGGCAGGGCTAGGATGGGTACGTGACCTTGTCTTATTGCTAAAATTTCAACCCAAACTGTGGGGGATGGTACGTCATGTAAAGTGGCAGTAAGCATGGGCCAATCCTTTGCTGTTAAATTACATGTATTGACACGCACCCATCTCTAATCCATACCAGTGGCAGTGTCGCACTTGAGACTACGATCAAATTGCACCACCATATCGCTAGATGATATCTATCCCTCTGTCATTTGATAATTTTACTGCTATGATGGGCCGTTGCTAAATTTTTTGCAACACTAATTATTAGACTGTGTACTAAGAGAAGTAAGAATGGTTTACATGACTGTAACTGACCCAAGAAATAGAAAAATTTTCCATTCTTTTTCCTTTTGATATAAATGGCACAACACAGCAACATATTATCCATTCCTTCACTCCAATTCTGTACCACACCTTGATATCATAGTACCATCTTTACCACCAAGTCTTTATCTACCAAGGTATCCTTCTGAGGGGAATTTTCACATAAACTATTCCTTAATTTGTATGTTTATGGCTACTGGATTTTCTTGCTATTTAGCCATCAAGGCTTACACCTGAGATCCCCCAAAAGGCTATCGATATCCAGCCACACAATACTAATTCTAGACATCTTTTCCACCAAATGAATCAGGATTTCTAGAACGTAGAGGAGATAATGACTACAAATGACGGTTTGTGAAGGGTCACACTTACCAGGCAGATTTAATCAGGATACATAGCTAAGTTTCACCGTTCAACGCCTCATGGAGTCCCCACCTCGGCATCGATCAAGATGGCCGCCAGTGCCACTATGACCTTTCAACTATAAACCTTGTATTTCAGCTACTCAATACCACCAGCTTCCTCGCTATCATGGGTGCATTTTCGGTCTTTTCAAATGGGTACAATTTTCAGTAATGTAGACTTAATCACAATTGCATAAACACTGCTGCACAAAACATAACTATTCTGCAATGCACTAGGGATTTCATCCCATGCACAATTAGCATTCATAGCATTCATTGCACCATGACACTGCATTACTCTTCATTGCTACATAATGCGCCAGGCCGGACAATTTTGCCAAAATGTTTATCTAATGGCATCTAATACGTCGTCCTGTCCGAGAGAACGATAAAGGTGGTAATTATCAGTCGGGAAGGCTGATGGGGGCGCTTCAGTCTGACGGGAGGCGAATTGCGTTCAGCTGATGGGATACAGCTTGCGCATACTGATTGCATGTGGAACTAGTGCAGTCATAAGGGAGAAAAGAGTGGCACAAAGGCAGTTAGGAAAATTACAGCGAGCAGGGAGGAATGGTTAAACTCTGTAGACCATGCATTAGAATTATTGATTTGAATTTGTCTACTTTGGTTTGTTTGTATTGTAATAGTTTCATACATTTGAGATACTATTTCTTACAATTGTAACAGTTTCATATGTTTGAGTTTCTGTTTCTTAAATTGTAACAGTTTCAAATATTTGTATTAATATTTCTTAAATTGTAACAACTTCTCATATTTGAGCTACTTTATATCTTTTGTTATGATTTATTGTGTATTCTTTTAGTGGCCCTTTATTGAGTATACATGTATCATAATAATTATTTGTAATTACTTGTACATGTAATTCACTTTTATATCAAGGGACAACCCAAATGTCTCTAAGATTTTAAAAAAATAGATAGATGGATTATGATAATCTGAATAATCATTAGAATCAGCAATACAAGAGAAAACTCAGCTGTACAGAAGTGAACTTAATAAATAATAATATAAGGATAATACTTTGGGGATTAAGTATTTAAGAATAAGCTTGTAGTTAAGCAAGCTTGCAGCATATTTGTCATAAATTCTTTATGACGGTCACCACAATTACACAGAGATCTGCATTAAAAAGCACCATCATGATAGCATACAACTGTTTCAAGACAAACCATCTCATTGCTGCCAAATATACAAATTATTGTTGTGACAAAAAGCTACCTTACTTAGGCTTAGGTCCCAATTGCACCCTTGCCCGTCAGGGATGTAGCCCCGGGTGGGATCCAAAACCACAAATTTTGTCCCAGTGGACTGACAAATAAAGGGGGGGGGGGGGGGGGTACCCCTCGATGTTCCCGTTGGATAGGTCAAAGCATCTATTTGTTATTGTGTCCCAGTTTCATTTCAAGTCCGACTTAAGTTCAACTTGGTGCCCAGCTGGGCCCCAAAATAGCCCGAGAGCCACAAGGTGTCCCACAGGCCACATACATGTAGGGGTCACACTCAAAAGTGCCAAAAAAATAGCTGTGAACTGCCCATAGGGCCCATTTTTACATTACATCACATTTTGTACTGTGATTATAAAATAAAGACGAATCATTTGGATGCTATACAGATTTAATCATGTCCATATTCTTTCCACTCATAATCACGTTATTAGAACAGAGGAGTATTGACATACTGATTGCGTTATCATAATTACCATACATTGTACCGTGTTGAGCAACAAACAGTTCATTCCATTCATTTCTAAATATTGGGAAAAGATGGTCGAGGGTAGATATATTCTGCATTTGCTTCACAGTTCATATCTTATATCATAAAGTGTGCTGTTATGTTTTTAGAAGCAAGGATCAAGGAGAGGATGTGCATCCTATAAAGGCAGCTGACTCCAAAAGTTTTCCATGTGAAAGCACACATTCGAACACTCATAGCATGAAGTTCCAAGTGGCAATGAAATTTGATGGGCAACTGAATGAACAGGCATAAGGCCCTCTGGAGGACTGGCCTATCAATAAGAAAATGTAATAAGTATAAAGTTCAGGAATCGACCAACACCTACAACCTACAGTTTGTAAGTCCTTGAGGGCAGAATCTACTTCAGGTGTTCCATATTGTGCCAAGTAGAACAGAATAATGTTCATACATAAATGGTTATACATGTTAACCTGGGTACCATCCGTATTCTACCGGGCTCCTTACACTACCTAAAAAAATTTAGGTAGAGAGTGTATTGGAGCCCGGTAGAATACGGATGGTACCCAAGCTATATACATGTATACCAGAGCAACTGAGTTACATTGTACCTCTTGTTCAAAGGGATAAACAAAACATGGTGTATCCACTAACCACAATGGAATCTCTTCCTAACGTCCTATCCAAAGAACATCTCTATAACATAACCACTGTAATAGCAACTCATTTTCACCTCAGTTTGTCAGTGAAGGAGAAAAGTCATGTAAAGTGCTTTATGGGCTCAGCATCATGTTCTTGAGCTCTATATTGATGTACACAAAATGTACAATGGTATGGGCAATATACAAGAGATGACCTACATGTTGTTTCCACAAGTACGTTCTGGAATAACTACTGTCACGTCGTACACAGACCAAGTACAGTGTGAATCCTATATTTTGATTTCAAGTAGTAGATTTATTGTTTTTTTTAAATGTATTGTCAATTGTTCGTCCTTATGGGCCATAGTGCCTGACAATAAACAGAAAGAGTAAAGAAACACTTTCTTCATTCAACTTCGGGAGTGACAGTTTTATTTGAAGACGATAAATTCCTTTAAGGTTTCTGTGAGTAAAAGAGCACTTTCTGTAGTTACTTGAGAGGCACAAGGGGTGTTCTAGGAAGGAAAATATGGGACTGGGATGGGAAGAAGGCCCTGGAGGATAAAACAGACAGCTAAAGGTTATTACATATACTGTGAAATGTACATGTATGAAGAAAGATAGCTGAGTGTGCCATGAGAGTAAATCTTTCTCACCAAGCTTTTATTCAGTAAATCAGCCAGAACATGGCATGGATAGAAAGTACAACTGGAGGTCTTGACACTGACGAATCGTCCTGCTTTGAGATATTCCCAGAGTGTTCTAAAGGCCCTGCAGCTTGGGTGTCTAGTCTTTGTTCTGATCGAGTCATGCTGTCCACATGATGGCAAGAACATTCATCAAGGAACAATGCTGATAACAATGAAGGGATATATCATGTACTTTAGACTGCACTTGCTAATGGGCTTGCAACAATTCTACACATAGGTGCCTGCACAAAGCAATTTGCTGAAACAAGATTTTCATCATCAAATTCTTTTTCTGGCATTCGACATTGTCCAATGCTGCTCTTTTGGCTGCAAAAGTCAGAACATTTTCTTCTTCTTTGAGTACATGAAATGCACGTTACACAAGCAGTTTGGTCATTCTGTCTCAATGTCATATAGACCACAGCGATCTGAAATTTCAACAAAAAAGATAGTTCAATTTGCTCAAACAAGATTTTCATCTTCAAATTCTTTCTCTGGCATTAGACATTGTTCAAAGATGCTCTTTTTGCTGCCAAAGTCAGGCAAATTTTTCTTCTTTGAGTACATGAAGTGCACATATCACACAAGCAGCTCAGTCAGTCTTGGTCAAATTGTCATGACCACAGTGATCTAAAATTTCAACAAAAAGATATAAAAAAAACTCTGTCTAGCTTTATAAGTAGAGCACCCTACATTCAATGTACTTAGACTTGAAGTTAAATCAATTGAAGTCCTTTCACCCCTTTTAGTGTAATAGAAGAGAGAATCTGTCAGCACAATTTGTACTCTCAACTAAAACACTGAGGATACTTTCCAGCTGCAAGCTTTAGCTAAGGCCATACCAATTTAATTTGTTGGTTCTCGGATTTTTTCAGAAAAAAATTGGAGCGACAGGGCGAAAAAAAAAAAAAAAAAAAAACTGCAACAAGTCTGGATTCAGGTCCAGAGTTTCAGGATGGTAATTCCAGACCTGAAACCATGGTATATGTGTGGCAGAATACTTATCCAGTTACAATTACATGAAAAATTTGCATGTAAGCATACATTTTATATTTAATTTCAACAATACAAATGCAAAATAATGTGCAGTATTACAGAAGTACACACAGTAATAAAGCTTAACAGTTGTAATAAATCATCATAGTAAATCATTAACAACATTAAAAAACTTTTAAAAAGGTTGAAAAACTTTTTCAGCATAGTATAATGTCTAATGTATGTTAGCAACAACAACAAGAAAATGACTTCATTTCACCCAAAAAATAAGAGTGCCTGAAACATCTGATTCATTGTTCTCTTTGTGAAAGCTGCAGTTTAAGCAAAAAACGCTAGAGGCGTGCTCATTTGCATGAAATTGCATCTTATTTACATACTTGTGACTGGCTACATGGCGGCCATTTTGGTTTGCCGAATCGTCATTTTTCAGCACAAATTTCACGATCTATTGGTGGTTTTCGATGATTTACAACACAAAGGAAAACATAAGCAGGTGATAGTTGTTTTTGCATGTCCAGTACTTGTTTCAGAAGTTTTGTTTAACTGAGCCGAAGTTTGTCCAGCAACTTGTAGGTAGGCATAGGCCGCATGTCTCCGGTCACAAATATGCAAATGAGTTCTCATGAACATGCAAATAACCTCATGGATTTTTTTTTTTTTTTTGAAATTGGGAAAAATAGAAGCGGCGATTCCGAGAACCAACAAATTAAATTGGTATGGCCTAAAGATCTTTGTAGTGCTGCATGAATCCCTGTGAATAATATTGACTGGCTGTAAGATTTGATACTTTATAATACAACAGTATGTAACAAATAATCTAGACTAGTGCGGGGAGGTAAGGTGAGAACGGTTTTAACGTTAATCTAATACTGACAGGACTCTTTCATTTCAATTACAAGTAATCCAAGGCCAATGCGTATACCACCATAACTGTCACTGGAAAACTGGAACAAAGGTTAAAAGATCATGTAATAACTAATATACTGTTGAAAGACAGATTCAATTCATCATGGCATAATACTGACACAAATACGAAGCTTACTGCCACAAATGCCATCTATCAACCCTAGGGAGTGAACTAACCGTTACAACAAGTCATCTCACATGATTCTGATTCTGTGGAAGACTGACACCAGCCCCACGTTTGCATGCAAAGATTCAATATTACTCACAAGGGGGACACAGTAATGAACGACTTCCCTGCAAAATCCTACCAAAGATCATGACTGGAACGTCAAGTTCAATGCTAAAAATTCATACCCAACCTCTGGGAGGATAATATCGCATAATGATGCATCACTTCACCAGTACAAGACAAGCCCCAGGGTTACCCCTTGTGTGAAGAGCTTCAAATTCTGACAAGTTCACTGACGCCGTGTTCTTCTGCTGCAATGAAGTAATTGATCAAAGCCCTCTAGGGTGAATATTCTGCCAATTAGGGTTCTTAAGCACAGCGGATTCACATGAAGGATGTCAGCAAATGCCTACAGGGTGGGATTATTGATGCAAGGAGTGGTGACCTTGAGGACCTTTGAGAATAACAACAATCCTTTGAGACGCTGGGAAGATTTCTAATGACTAGTTTATCTTTCACCGCTTTCTCTGATGTCAAAGCCAAAAATATGATTTGGGATTTGAGCTGAATTATTCTTATTTGATTACAGAACTAAGCTCACTGCTGACTGTCTAGACCTTTTTTGTAAGACTATAATTTATAGTCTTGTTAGATGAAAGAAATATTTTGTCTGAGGAACAGCACACAAATCTAGAGAATAATACAATATTAGCCTGATAGACTGCAGTATTTCAAGATAACAGTCTGACTTTGAATTGTGCATAATTTTATCATACCATATCTCAAATTTCTTTTCATATAAATCTACGAAGTTGTCTCATGTTGCGGCCCAACCTCTTTTTTAAATGGTGTTGTTCATGCAAGGCTAGCGTTGGCCACTTCAATGAATTAAGTTCAAAAGGTCCGAGATAGCATTGTGCATATGTTTCGAAGGCAAATATTGGTTCTATTTGTATGGGATGCACTAAATTTTAGCAGTCTGAGGTAAGAAGCTGTACTTTCAATGCAAAATTTGCAAACTATTTCAGACACCTTTCCACAATGTGGGTTGTCTATGTGGGGTGTCTGTGTGTCGCAACGACTAGAGCGTTGGAATCAGAATCAGTAGGTCCTGAGTTCGATACTGATGCCATGCCCCTGCCCCCATGACGGTGGAGTGACACCTACCGAGCCTCCCAGCTAATCTGTGTAGAGGTGCCAAAAACACCAACAGATTTGGTGCTGCCAGTGTGTCAACATCTGAACACTTGCCACTAAGACCCGTGATTTTTTTTTTCATAATGTACACGTCTGTCATTGCTATGAAAAATCATCTTAGTAGTTAGTAACTTTACACTGTGATGTTCAATCCCTTTTGCCCTCTAGGCAGCAAACTGATGGTCAAAATGCACATACTAATACATTACTGTGAAAACACATCAACTGATGGCATCCTTGCTCCATTTGAGCACCTTACGGCCAGGCCAGCACTCGTGATGTCAGTTGATCTCATCTGCAACAGATGACCTTGCGCTGACCTTCAGGTCACATGAAGATGCATTGCCGCCGTCACGGGCTTCATTGGCGTGACGAGAGATATGATCGCGTTACGAGGCATGGCAGGAATCGCTCTCTCATCAATTGGTGTTGTTTATAATATCAGACAGTTTTATGAGAAGGGTATTAGAGGTGTTTCACCTTCATGAAAAATGGAGGTATTGTTTTTGGTATGTCTCTGCGTGTCTGGCCTTATGTGCGTGTTTCTGGATTTTGTGCTCTGCATATGTTTGGAACCTCTGGATGGATTGTAATCTTACTTGGTAAATGGATAGGAGTTGGAAAGACGAAGGTCAAGATCAATTTTGGACCCCCTTGCGTCTGACCAAGTTTCACATGTGAACATTCTAAATGTAAATCAAGTACAGATTTTTATAAAATAGTCAACATCACAACAAGTCTCAAAAATTAAGTCAAAGTGTTTGTCTTAAAATCAAAATTTCTTATAGTATACAATATGCACAATGAAAGGGGAAGTTTAAGAATATTAATGAGGACACACACTCATTTGGTGTGACATTATGACATCTTGATACACATTAACTTTACATTTGACAGTACAAACAGAGCATCATCTTCTATTATCATATAGCCAGATGGAGTTGGCCAATCAGAGGCCCCCATTTTCCATGGGTTATCAGGCAGTAACCTCAAAAGTGGTCGGTTATTCTAATAACCGACCACTTTTTGGACCGCACCATTATACAGGGGACAGTCATGAATTTTTTTTGTACTGTTGTTTGTGTGTAAACCATGCATAACTGTCAAAAATATTATGATTGATTGGTTATGTTAATTAGGGCTCCACATGGGGAATATAGGGATACTTGAAAAGGAATTATGCTGATTTGACACATTTTCATTATGGCTTTCTAACGTGATTAAGCCGGTACCTTCCTAAATCACTTCATATATACGTACTTTGTCGTGCCCAAGTGAAAAGGCTCTGCATGGGGGGTACCAGGACTCCACTTAATACATGTAGTTTGTATTGCAAATAAGCCACATGTTGATGCTGATATGCTATCTCACAAACAGATGATTAGTTAAAATTATTAGTTAAATGATGATGATGAAATAGTTTAATGTTTGTATTATATATAGACACTATTGTACAATATATATATAGCAAATGTATTTTTATGTAATGTATTAAAGTGTTTATTTGTTACGCTCACTCGGTGGTTTATTCGGTGGTTATCGCACCTGACCAGGGATTATCTCACCATATACACCTCGGGGCGGCGATTAACCCTTTATTAGTACTAAGGTGTTTAAAAATAGGAAAATTCAGAATGACATAGCCTAGAAGTTCAATGAGCTTTAGAAATGGTTTGGCAAAAGACCTATATAAACATTCTAGGAAGCACACAACTCTGTTCAAAACAACTATAAAACAAGTCATCATCCACTGCTCACTAAGCAGCAAGATTACTCCAGACAAAACGGGCGACCTACGCACACAATACGTCCAGTAAAAGAAGATGATAACGGATACTGAGGTCGTAAGAAAAGATGACTGACAAGATTAGCCACATCTAATCCATGATCCATCTATGGCAATAGGATGATAAGGGAGAGGACAGAAGGTCGTAGCAAGGGTGTTATAGATGAGAAGGATCAATCACAAACAGGCTGGATGGTAAGCACCCTACACAAGATGTTATCTTCATTTGGCACCCCCATCTGTTAACCTTTAGTCTCATATCAATCAGGCACTCATTATACCCGTGAAATTATCCACGATCTTTGGGCGTATCGATGGAAGATCAACCATATTTAAGATCGACAGAGGTTTGTGCGTATTTTTCACCTGTCACATGTAAGCCATACTTTGTACCTTGTACAATTGTTGTGCAATAAAATGGCAAATAAGCGAGGCTCAGGTGATTGCCGCAGAATTGTTGTCAGATCAATTTTTGCCAAATCAGACAGGGGAATTACAGACAGTGTGAAAGGCCTAAAAATTAACCCTATTTTCCCTGAAATGTTTCAAAAGAAATTTCAAGCACCCAATGTGAGCTTGAAATATCTTCAACTTTTTGGGCAAAACTAATACTAGTGCTTATTATAAAATTACATTTACTGAGTCAAAATTTATACATTGGAATTTCAGCAAAATGTTGTACCTAGAAGAGAATTGGTTAACAAGTTCATGTTTGCATTGGTCCAGTGCAGTGATTTTACATGATATAGATGAGAAATATCAATCACACCCAGACTTAAACAAACAGGCTGGATGGTAAACACCCTACACAAGATGTTATCTTCATTCGGCACCCCCATCTGTTAACCTTAGTCTCATATCAATCAGACACTCGTTATAGACAATGTGAAAGGCCTACAAATGATCCCAATTGTCCTTAAAATGTTTCAAAAGAAATTTCAAGCACCCAATGTGAGCTTGAAATGTCTACAACTTTGTCTAAAAACTAATACTAGTGCTCATTAAAGAATGCCATTTACTGAAGCAAAATTTATACGTTGGAATTTCAGCTAAATGTTTTACCTAGAAGAGAATTGGTTAACAAGTTCATGCTTGCATTTGTCCAGTGCAGTGATTTTACAAAAGCATACAAACAGTTGCCCTGAGCCAATTTTGTTAAAAATAAGTTTTTGGAAATAAGTTGGAATATGCTGTCAAGGAGAAACAAAATATGAGATTATTTCTTAGCCAATGTTGACTTGATTATATGGATGACATCCATACATTTTTCTCAGTTTCAAACAAAATGTTTTTGACCTTTACACAAATCTCATGAAGTACATTGCACAAAAGAATTTGCATGAAGGCAAACTTTTTGCCAAACTTTTTTCTGCATGCTTGCATGAGTTTTAGGATACTCAGAGGATGTCCTCCAATATAATTGAATCAACATGTCCTTAAGATATATTGTCCACTTATTTTCTTAATCCCCAAAAGCCCTGTTATATGCAAGAGGGTCTTTTCCGATGTTTTACCATATCCATAGCACAGCAATATTTTCAGCACTAAGGTCAGATGTTAACATGCCTTGTTATAGTCTTGTTCACTTTTTTTTTTACATTTGCATCGGACATGCCATAAAACAGTGGCCACAATGTTAACATTGGAAAGCCAATGACAACAAGCTTAAGATAACACCTCCATCAAAATGATATCACACTTGCCAAAGCAAATGTATGACACCCCATTCTGATAAAAGTTTGAATTCCTATCTTGATATACCTTGTACTCTAGGGCTCAAAGCTCTTTATACAATTTATTATGGAGGAAGACCTATGACAACTAATACCATAAAACCCTTAAGATGAGCGATGTTTATCTTTGAATATTAAAATCTGTGCAAGATAATCAGATTCGGGAAAATCCGGGTATTAAGTATCTATGTCAATAAAAGGCTTAGATCCAGTACAAAACAATTGTTTATAGAGCTGCATTCTACCTAGTACAGGGGTGATGCAAGGCCACTATTTGTCAGCAGCTCACAAATTTTCTTAACTATTATTCTTAATTATGACTTGATTAAAGAGGCATTCCACTCCAGAAGCCAGTGTAATTTTCTGATAGATGATATTTTTTGGCATACAAATGCATCCGACTTTTCACAAAGTTACCTCATTTACCTTTTGGGCAATAATTCTTTTCTAAATCCAACTATCCCCATACCGACCCGCTTTCAATGTATACCCGGTATGTGTACTTCTGTCAAACTTTCTTGCTAACAGTAGTTGGTATAAGGTTAACAAAGCAGTCAAGTGACTATCACACATTTAGAGAGATACAAAAAAAAGTTTGAAGACTATCTGATCTTGGAATAGTGACATTTGGGTTTAGGCTTCAACTTGTGGTAAATTTGACCAAACAAACTTGATTCAAGCATAACTATTTATTCTCTGAGAAATTATAATACTCACTTCTGGTGTGGAATGCCCCTTTAAAGCTGTGTATGTCAAATGCACAATTCCAAACCAAAAAGAATCAAATACAGTTGTTTACATTTCAC
Source organism: Branchiostoma floridae (assembly GCF_000003815.2). NCBI lineage: Eukaryota > Metazoa > Chordata > Leptocardii > Amphioxiformes > Branchiostomatidae > Branchiostoma > Branchiostoma floridae. The sequence goes on along the minus strand of NC_049989.1, from coordinate 16,261,190 downwards.
TGAATTTTCGATTTCAAAAAACAAGTATCACACAAAGGAACATGAAAAATACATCCCAACTTGCCTACCTCACTGTCAAGGATCATTTTCTCAAGATATTTGAAATAACACATATTCCATATAATTCTGTCTGCTTTTTGTCCTCCAGCAATGCAATAATTGTTGTGACAGTCTTATTCTGTGCAACATAATATTTTTCCGCTTTAAGGTGTGTGTAGCTTTACTAATCATAACAACTACGCTGCCAAATACGCAAGATTGTGAGAAGTATGTACTACACGTAGGCTCCTTCTTATATATGCTGCAATATCTGTTCCATCAGCATTTAATGTGCCTGTAAAATATGCTTCACATCTTCCACTAATTCCTTTAATGCACAATACACATTCTCTCACTGCTTTTATGAGCAAAATGCTTTCATGTGTGACCTAGGTCAAAAACATGCAAAGCCCCTGCTATCTGGTGCACTGGAATTCTGCGTGCCTTGCAAAATGCATTACTTGGATGGCTTGGCATGCCTGTCACTGCATAGTCTTTTACAGTACACAAATGACAGACAGTGTCAGTTTGCTAACACTACTACTAATTGGGAGCATTATAATTCCTTGACTCAAAAATGTGAGACCATTTCAGAGAAAAGTGCAAAAGTATCTCCAGTAGAGCATTTATCCAGTGTACAACTTTTGCTGCAGTTTTGTTATAAAAAATTTTCAAAAAGGAGAATGAAGCAAATCGTGCAGAGCTAAAGGCAACTGGTATACAAATGCATCACAGTGTTTTGAAAAAGGTCAGACATTTCAGACATTAGGAGATACTAATACAATACTACAGTTACTCAAGCAACTGGATACATGACTAGATGATCCGATGTTTCAGACAGTATCTATTTTCTTTGACAACAGTCACTGACAAAACAGTAAAAGCTGTCCAAAACGTCTGACTGGTTACAAATCAAAATACTAGTACCTAGTTGCTTGGGAAACTTTTGCATTGAGTACACGTACATAAAAGTCAGTGAAGCAAAGAAGCGGTCATCATCATTATCATAAAGGTGTTCAACAGCATTCTATTGTCATTCAATTTTAGTGTCTTCATTCATATTTAACATGTATAATTTGTACATATGTAACACTTAACGCCTGAAATGCATGACCTTTAACAGGTTGGCCCACTCACTGACTTGCATACAATGTACATCACAACTGCATTCATGTATCAAATATCAAATATCCTTGAAAAAAATCTGTTTCTAGCTTAAGAGGGCAACACAGGTGAACAGACTGTGGTTTATCTTAAAACTGTAAAACTAAACCACAACCTCATTGTGGTACAATCATACTACACATGTGCATGACATACAGCCATATATATATGGCGACCTCGCGTATTGATTTACTTGAGATACCGTCAAAGTAGATTAATTGCTGTACGCCGTAAACTTCAATAAACGGCGCACAATGCTATGACAGGCTAAGTCTCGTCCAATATCCAAAGTCAACTCACAAAGACGTGAATTATTACTAGATATAAAGCTTAACATGCAAATCCTTTGTTACCGAGGCATGACGACAACTCTGCAACGTGCACCATTTATCAAAATGAGACCTAAGGCCAAAGTAAACCAGATAAACCATTTAGGATTACTGGAGTGTAAAATATTTCACCTCTAGGGAGAATGTGTGCAGATAAATAATAAATGTACAAGTCATGTACATGTACAGCAGCCATTTGAAACACATGTGCAGGCCACACCAATTTACTGTAAATGCATTTAAGTTCGCAGGGATTTAATTTCGCGGCAGCGGGAAAAAAGACTTTCCGCGGGGGTTTTAAGTTCGTGGTAGCACAATGCGCTGCATTCTCTTACTGCCATGGAAAAATGTTCGCGGTGGTTTTAAGTTTGCAGTTACGCGACCACCGTGAAAACCGCGAACATTAAACCACCACAAAAGTTTCTGCATTTACAGTACTTTCTTGGATCTCCCACATCTTAAAGCAAAACCATACCAAGCAGACATCACAAAAGCAGAGAGCATCTATTCCATAAACTGAGTGCAACACAACATGAGTCTGGTTCTTAGGCTTTGTTTCATTATTTTTTTTCAGTTAAGCATGTTTATAAAATATTCCAAAACCAACAAATAGAATCAATATAGTTTAGCATACAAATTTGGTAATGGTACATCTATACATCCAATATATCCATATTGATTTTTCTAATATATAGAGGCAGAAATACAGTAATTTAGTACTGGAGAAGCTTGAATTTTTCCTAATGACAGAAGCTTTAATTACACAACAAAAGTACAATGACTTTGATCAAGTACAAACAACAAAATATAAAATAGAATTTTGAATTCTATTTACTTAACAATTATAAGTCTAAGAAATGTGAATCTCTAATCTTGATAAATAAATAAGGTGGAGTAATTTATATCACGCATTGCACCAGGCTTTCTCCTTTCCCGAGAAAAACAAAATGGCACTTTTCCAACTTTCTAACCTTCCAGGTCCAAAGAGGAATACATTACCTACAAATTTGCCATGCAGTTAGTGCTCACTTACTGCACTGTACACCACGCATCCTTCTTTTTCACAATAGAGATAAGGGTTTGTTATTGGTCTGTCAGCTATCTTGCCTGTTCTAAGCTGGTTTGGAACCAAATCACAGAAAGGGTGATGGCAGTTTAACCTGATCTTCAACAAGATATACAGACATTATGGCCGAAAACGTACTTAAAACTGCAGGTGATGAAAATTTGATAAGGGGCGGAAGCTCGGCTGCCCGAATGTCCTGGGGGGAGGCACAAATAGAATTATTTCAAACGCGCCGTGGCTCAGAATACGGTTTTAGGGATTTGTTGGCAGCCGCAACTATCGCTCGGCATATTGTACGGGATTGGCAGCTTTGCTAAGTTTACACTTGGGAAATTTAAGTCAAACATTACACAAACACAAGCTCAAACTATAGCAATGGATTATGTGTAACAAAGGCTTATTAAGTTATTGTTCCACTGTGAAATGCAAATATTCCATAGCAGGTTGTTTTCTAATCATTAAGCCTTTGTCAATATTTTTGTATTGAGAAGTTGTAGCAACATGTAGTATTCCCTTGCTCCCTTCCTAGGTAAAGGATTGTTTAAGCAATCTGAGCTTTTAGCATGGAAGTTCATCTGTGTTAGTTGATACATTATGGAAAAATTGCTAAACTTTACTTCCAACACTGAATTAACTATAGGGACTTTTGAGCTTTTGTTTCTTACATGTATGTGACAGCATACCTCCTAATGGTAGAGATGGAATAGGTATTATGTATTCATAATTGGTGTGAAGTCAGATAAGATGTTCCTATCGAGACAATCTCAGAAAGAAGAGTAATGTTTCCCAGGGGAAGTTGTGCTGTGGCAAGTAATACCTCTTGGGATATTGTAAAAACAGTGGCAAAGGTTCAACTAAGGCTACATGTACTTTCAAGCCATATTCTTACAGCAATTTCTTCTTGTGTTCAAATCTCTCACAAGCCAAACGCATAATGTAGGTAGAGCCATATTGTGTAGATGAATAGAGCTACACAAATTAGATTCCACACTTTTTTAACCTGCTTCATTTGCATCACCATTGTGACAACACTTAATATGCCCCCCTCCCCACTAACATAGTACCAGCTGTTGGATACTGTTAAAAATTCCTTTTGATTCAAACACACATATGACATGATAAAAGGCAACATACAGTACCAACATGAGTTACTAAAAACAGATAGACTGCAGGGACCCAATAGCACAATGGAAGACTAACCCAAAGACAAAAAGTTCTATAGCATTAAGCATCCAGGGGTGACAAACGTTATAGTACGTTCTGTCTTTTTACATCTTATTCTTTGACTTTAGGTTTAATTTGGGCATTCGTTATCTGTTTTCTGATATTTTTTTCAATCTACGGCATATCTGTGCTGATTTTACAGCTGCTTTGCACAATTTACTGTGTGGTGGAAAAGTTTTTTTTTGTCATCCATATAATCAAATCAACATAGCCTTATCATAACAAATTGTCTATGTTTAAAGCAAATAATGGATATCTGACATATTTTGCTGGGTTCAACGACCTTCACTCACTGTTAACCTAGTTCTTTCACACCAAAGGTCACAAGGGACACCCGTCCCGGGTTGGAACATCGAGTTCGATTCGGCTACTTTGACAAAGGCATGAAAGAAATTAGAACCAGACCATCTTAGGATGATAAAAACTGAAAACAGGATTCTAACCAGAACTCCGGTATTAGGTCAACATGCTAGCAATGAATCATTCTTGTTTGTAATGGACTGTGAAAATACTTGTCTGTTATTTTTGTGGTGACTATCATAACAGTATCAATTTCAGCACCCTGGAGAACACCAATAGCTATAACATAACAGTACTGTACAATCCATCGCTTTTTTCATTGCTAATTGAAGTGAAAGTGATCTTGATCCAGTTAAGCTCCCTGAACAGCTATACTTTCACTGGTGGTAACAGAGAAGACAGATGCTATGTACAGTTTCTAAGGGTTCATTGTACCAGCTGAGGGTAATTCTGCTAGCTCTTTTCGAGAGGCACAATGAACAGCTTAACTTTATGCCCTAAGGATCACGACCCTTTCCAGTTGCCTACATGCCGGGTGAGTAACAGCTAATCTCCAAGCAGATCCTACGGTAGCATAAGATAGTATAAAAAGCTGGCAGAGGAGTGAACCGGCTTAGGAGTGTGTTTCGCTATATGGCAAATGGACACCTCTTGACTGACTATACTCCTTGGCCAGTTTGGTACTATCTAATATGCCATTGTAGGATCTGCTTGGAGATTAAGTAACAGCAAGTATTGAAACTAACAACATGTTCGCCCATAGGCATGCAGGGCCGCTAACCATTGGACTGGGCACGCCACTATGGCACTAATCCTTGCAACTCTCGACCAGAAAAAAGATTGATGACACGTAAAAACTGGTGTTTCCCCTTGAGATGGGTACTATGATCCCATCACTCTGTCACAGTCCTGTTCAAGGATGAGGAGCCACCCTAAGTCCCTCTAAGTCCAACAGGAACACCCCAGGCTGTTATGATATATGCTACCTGCTTATACCGACAAAGGCAGGGCTCGAAATACCACCTGCATATGCAGGTTACTGCAGGTTAAATTGGAGCTGTGCAGGTATTTCTGGTGTCTACCTGCACCTAACCTGCACTGCTCCATGTACTGGGTTTTATACATAAATGTCATTTGATGAAGGTGTATGTGGATTGTTATTAGCTGCATTGACTGTTACCACCTATCAAGTATAAAATAATGGTTCCTAAACAATTTTAGTATGATCCATACTTCCTAGATTCAGAGTGGTGCAGGTAAAATTTGTCTGGTGTAGGTAATTTTCAATGCCACCTGCACCAGTGCAGGTATGCAGAAAAAAGTATTTCAAGCCCTGAAAGGCCAAGTTTACTTCCTCTCGTGATGAATCACCTCCAACCTGACATTTTCAGAGAGCTCTCACAGTTCCTGGAGGTATTCTCTTTGCGTCTCTAAACAGCCAGTAAAACCGGAGTATAGCTATACTTTAAGGGAAGCCGTTTGGGGGCGGTGCTGACATCTGGCCCAACATCGAACATTTTCGGGTGGATACGGTCTTTTAATGTCCTGAGGTACCAACTGGCTGGCCCATAGGAGGCTCCAATCTTTAGAGTAGGCAATTAGCCTTAACAGCACTGAACCACAGGCTCATATTTCATACTACTGCCGCTGGGGTTTTGGGATTTTGCTTTCAACATTCCTCAAAAGTTTTAAGGCGTTTTCAACAGAACATTTGTCGAGAGGAAATCAGTCACCAAGAAGGTTGATCTTCAAAATACAACATTCAATCTCAAGCTTTGCTGGTGTATGTTCAACTTCTTAGACTCCAGTGTATCGGATTTCTTCCATGTTGTACAAAATACCAGTTTTTATGTTACAGTTACTGCTTCTGATAAGAACACATACTAGTCTAGTATGACTCTGCAAATCATGCCGCTGCAGGCTATGCATTCATTTAGCAGCTTCTTCCCAGCTTGAGTGAGACGCTGCGAAACATTCCTCCGCTAAAAACATCTCTATAATAGCAAGTGCCAGGGGGAGTGAACTTAAGAGTGCTTTTTACGGCAGCTGTGACGAATGAGCTGTCCGTTTGAGTAAGGTAGGAACGTATTGATCCTCGATATAAGTGCCTGGTACTCTGACAGTTTGCTGTGCTGTTGGAGAAGAGTGAACTATTTTATGGACATCTAGGCAAGGGGAGGTTAATTCTGATGTCTGCTTGCATCTTTCCTGGTGACAAACACAAGAACAATTGGAAAACAAAATCAGTACAGTTCGATTTTAATAGCAAATCACACCTTTAACACCTTCAATGGCACTTTTAGGACCTCAAGGCAAAGGGGGGGGGAGATTCTAAGGTCTGCTTACATCTCATTAGGACAAACAAAAGGACTGTTTGATAACAAAATTTCCATGCAGCAATGAAAATTACACATCCAGGTAATAAGATATGCCAAAAAGCAGTTAATAAGTAGTTGAATTTGGAACATGATATTAAGTTGCTTGAGTAACTGCTTTTTGGTAAAAAAAACTGGTTTGACTTTAACAGCAAAACACACCTCTAGAAACTTCAACATCTAAACTAATATCACAGTGATTCGAATCTAAAGCACAATCCTACCCTTGTCGAGATTATATCTTACATACTCAATGTCTTTTACAGATCTCTTACACCTCGATAGTTTAAGCATCTATGTCTAAAGATACACATCGTAATTCAAGATACCAACCATTAACCACTCTAACAAGCGTATATTTCTTGTGCAGTGATAGAGAAGTATAGATACTGTTAAGATAGAGAAGTATAGGTGCATGAAGTAGTCAGAAAGAGACAGCTGATGTCTTATCTGTGCAAACTCCCATCCTGTGCAAAGTGGTACATTTTGCAGACTGAACGGCACCTGGTGCTGATATACCCTGTGATTTCTCCGTCAGGCAATAAATAATGCATGCGTGGTGCTGGGCAGGGTGGAAACAGTGGGCACATACTGTTCAGTATTGTGGTATTTAACGTGTTATCACATTATGGGGGCATGCATGCATTGAGAAGATAAGCAAACATTTTGTATCTTATTTTTTAATTATATTTCAGCCATACCATAGGTATGGTGAAATATATTGTTATATTTCAGCCATACATAGTATGGTGAAATATATTGTATTCGTAATGTTTCTTTCTTTCTTTCTTCTTTCTCCTGTCAAATCTTCAAAGTGATTCATCTCCGCCGTTCCTGGACTGAATGACCTGAAATTTGGCACAGGGGTAGAATGGGCCAATACCTTGATGCTTTTTTCTCAGTTTTTTCATATCTGCCTCTAAAATGATTTTATTGAGATTTTTTTGGTCAATTTTAGACCAAAACTGTATATTTTGGCCCCTGTACCCTGGTATTACAACCAAATGAGCTGAAATTTGACAGAGATGTGCCTTGATAATGCCCCCATATAAATTCGATAACACTTTTGGTGTACAGTACAACAAAATGCTTATTTTTGCGATTTTTTGACCAATTTTTGACCAAAAAAGGACACTTTTGGCCCCTGTACCCTGGTATTACAACCAAATGAGCTGAAATTTGACAGAGATGTGCCTTGATAATGCCCCCATATAAATTCAATAACACTTTTGGTGTACAGTACAACAAAATGCTTATTTTTGCGATTTTTTTTACCAATTTTTGACCAAAAAAGGACACTTTTGGCTCCTGTACCTTGCTATTGCAACCGAATGAGCTGAAATTTGACACAGATGTGCCTTGATAATACCTTCATATAAATTCAATAACACTTTTGGTGTACAGTGCAACAAAAGGCTTATTTTTTGCGATTTTTGGCCAATTTTTGACCAAAAAAGGACACTTTTGGCTCCTGTACCCTGGTATTACAATTAAATGACCTGAAATTTGGTATAGATAGGCATTAGATACTTGGTAACAAGATTCAAGTCAAATTTTTGACATAAACAACTTTAAAATGATTAATTTTGGCACTTTTCTGAGGGGAAATTTGTTTTCTTTTGGCCTCCTGACGTGACCTTCCGTGACCCCGCACAGAGCCATACCTGTGCGCGTCAGCCGGAGAGTTGATTGAATCAAAGACCTAGCCAATCAGCGAAGAGGAGGCCAAAGGCTAATTAATATTCATAAGCGGGGCCTCATGATCCCGTATATAGCAGTGTTCCCGCCAGGGGGAGCGAAGCCCGCCTAAGGCTCTCGCATTTTACACTATTCAGAAGGCTTTATATTGTATCAGTTCTTAGGGGCATATCTATGATAATCGCAGCAGTCACTTAACTTCTCTTCAGGAGTTTAGCGTAACACTATTTCAGGTCAAACCGTCAAAGGCAACTAAAAACAAACTTTAACGTTACTGAGTTCAACAGTACTTATAACTTGTTATCCGAAGTTGAAACGCTAGCGATGGTATTTTCGCTGCGACTGTTGCGTGCGACTGTTGTTGACGGTCTTATAACGGTATATTTTGCACCCCTGTACCCTGGTATGAGTAACATTTGGTATAGATAGGCATAAGATAGTTGGTAAAATGATCCAAGTAAAATTTTTGGCTTAAAGTACTGTAAAAGGCTTAATTACAGCACTTTTTTTAGGGGAAATTGGTTTTCTTTCGTTCTCCATGCCATGATCTTTCGGACGTTCACCCCACAGAGCCGACATCTGCACCTGCGTCTAGCCGGCAGGAAGAGTTAATTCAATTAATGGTTCAGCCAATCAGCGAAGAGGAAAGCGAAGGCTAATTAATATTCATAAGCGGGACCACACAATACGTTAACTTGAAGACTCAGGCCGTACAGACTTCTCGCCAGGATTTTTTCAAAGCGTCGGACAGGGGTCCGGGGGCCGCCGAATGTCCCTGGCGGGGTCCAGGGGCAGGGCCACTGTGGTGGGGGGGGGGGCCCAGGTGGGCGAAGCCCCCCGGAAGCTCTTGCATTTTAGACTATTGAGAAGGCTTCTTTTATCAGTTTTTTTAGGGCCATATCTACGATAATCGTAGCAGTCACCTACTTCTCTTCAGCAGTTTGACTTTAAAATATTTCGGGTCAAAGCTTCAAAGACAACTAAAACCTCATAAACAACAAACTTTACTTAGCTCAACAGTATACAAAAATATTGTACGGGTTGCCATCCTTAGTTGAAGCGCTTATTTATAGCGCTAGTATCTTCGATGCGCCGTTAGCCGCCGTGCGACTTTTGTTGACGGTCTGATATCCCTACGTCGCCGCCTCGCTGATATTCCCACGAACATGTTTCAAGAAAAATACCCAGCAAAAAACGCTGTTCTGCGTCAAATTCTATTCTATAAAACATGTGGGACTCAGTGTTATAGTCTAAATATTTTGTAGAAGCACCGCTGTAGGAAAGAAGGTCCAAGCAATGTAAAACATCACGTAGCATGAAGTTCGCTGTCAACTGGCACACAGCACATGGCTGTTTGAAACTCTAAGTCTAATCAACAGCCGTGTTTGATTGATAGCCGGCGGTCCTTTGATGAAGTCGGCGAAAGGTGCGTTAGTTAGAAAATCTGCGTTTAGTTTTGACACGTAATTATAAGTTAGTGGCGAGAATGATTATTTTCTCATCAATATTTCTCTTCAGAATTATTTGAACTTAATTGTACATCTAAACAATTGGCTTACCTGTGCAATGTTTATATGATTAATGATCATGTGTAACGTATGGCTCCTAGTCAATAGATCAGCATTTTCTCTATAGTGACCACCTGTCTATAGTGGCCACATTTCCTAGTGCTGTTGTTGTTTGACATAAAGTTTGAACATTTAAATTGTAAGTAACTTTAAACTGCCAGAGTTTCAGCCCAATAAAACACTCTCAGCGCCAGCCTCGAGGGTATGAACAGACTGACCAGACAGACGAAAATAAATCCTCGAACAAGGTTCAATCGTATCTTCCGGGTCTGGCAGGAAGTTGTTAAACTAAAATAATAATAGGCTCGATGGCTGATTGCATACAAAGTAAAACAGTTTAACAGTTTTACAGCTTGAAGAAAACAAACGCTCCTACAGTACCTGCACCTGCTTGATAATTATTAAATCGTATGCCCTACTTGAATAAAAAAAATTTCACTGCAATAATGAATGTACCCACATCACAAGGAGCTTATACTTTTTTTAAACTTACACCTAGTTATCGTACTGAAAATTGTTAATGACATTACATGAAGTCATTCAACAATTTTCAGTCATGATGAAAATTTTCTGAATGGAAAGTGTGATTATTGTCATTTTCTGAAAAATAGAAGCAAGCTCTGTTTTTACCTGGAATCAATTCACAATACCAGTCCACTTTGGGGGATAATGTACTGTTAAGAGGATGTTCCATTTTTGCGCAGGGGTGATTTGGAACAGTCCAATGTTGCGTGGGAAGGGGTATGGCTGAAATATGCTGTATTTGCTCTTAAGCAAATGTCGGCCTTTCTAGTATTCGTAATGTTTCTTTCTTTCTCCTGTCAAATCTTCAAATCGATTCAACTCTGTCGTTCCTGGACCAAATTATTTGAGATTTGGCACAAGGGTAGAGTGGGTCGATACCCAGGTGCTTTTTTCTCATTTTTTTCATATCTTCCTTTAAAATGATTTTATTCATGTTTTTTGCAATTTTTATGTACATTTTGCCCCCCTGTACCCTGGTATTACCGCCGAATGACCTGAAATTTGGTAGAGAGGTGCCTTGATCATATGCCCACAAGGTTCTAAAAACAAGTTTGGCATATGGTACAGCAAAATGCTTAATTTTGGCATTTTTTGCCATTTTTTGCCCAAAAAATGACATTTTTGGCTCCTATACCCCCATTTTACAACCAAATGACCTGAAATTTGGTATAGGAGTGCTGTCTACATATGCGCACATGAATTCATTTACACTTTTGGCATACGGTACAACAAAATGCTTAATTTTGGAATTTTTTGGTCATTGTTTGACCAAAAACGTACGCTTTTGGCTCCTGTTCCCTGGTCTTGTAACCAAATGACCTACATTTTGGTAAATAGGTGCACTAGATATTCATTCAAATGACCCATGTATAATTTCTGGCATAAACCACTTCAAAATGATATATTTGGGAACTATTTGGTAATTCTCCACTGGCCAGGTCGTTGACCTCTCCCACCTGAAGACAGCATATGCACATGTCTATATATACTAGTAACTTGATTAAAGAGGGAACCAATCACGTAGCCTGAGTCAACATTCCAAAGGGGATTGGCAGCCAATCTGAGCCCGGTGTTATCTGGATGAGTCCATTCTGGCACGGAAGGGGTACATATGTTTTACATTCATCTTTGGACTGTTGATTATATAATGTCTCTCAGTGGGAGTATTTTTGAACTGGACTATTTTGCAATTTTACATGGGGTGTACTTGAAGAGTCCATTCTTGCATGGAGGGGGGCATTTAAAAAAATTTGTTTATGGACTTTGGTGATTTGATATGTCAAAGTGTTTCAGTGTGGTTATTTTTTGACTGGTCAACTTTGCAATTTTACATAGGTTGTGCTGGAAGAGTCCACCCTTACATCCTTTTAAAATCCATTTTTGGGACTTTGGTGATTATGTCCAAGTCCAATTTTAGCGGATGTATTTTTGGACTGCACCACTTTACATATGGGCATCGCAAGAAGAGTCCATTCTTGCATGGGGATGTTTTCAAATTTAGTTTTAGAAAGGTGATGATTCAATATTCCATTTTTAGTGGTAGTGTTTTTGGACTGGTCTATTTTACCTTTTCATGCCTTATTTTGCTTAGTTCAACCTTGGCCATGTTTTCAATGAGAGTATTTCTGGACTCGTCTATTGTGCAAATTCACATGGGGTGCACTGGAAGAGTCCATTCTTGCACTAGGAATTTTGCAAGATTCATTTTTGGGTGTCATTAAGTTCGATTTTTGCACATGGGTGATTTTGGAATAGTCTATTGTTGCATGGGGAGGGAGATGGCTGAAATATGCTGCATGTGCTCTCAAGCAAATGTCGGCCTTTCTAGTTCTTCTATTAGTACTCATACAGTATATAGATACACATGTATGTATGGTACTGGACAGGTGTAAACAGTGGGCACATACTGTTAAGTATTGTGGTATTTGCAGTGTTATCAAATTATGGGGGAATGTATGCATTGAGAAGATAAGCATATTATCTTATTTTTCGTATCGCCATACAGGCATGCGTGGTAGTGGGTTGAGAGTACAAACAATGGCCACATACATTTTGTACTGTTAAGTATTGTGATATTTACAGTGTTATCAAATTATGGGGGAATGTATGCATTGAGAAGATAAGCATATTATCTTATTTTTCATATCGCCATACAGGCATGCGTGGTAGTGGGCTGAGAGTACAAACAGTGGCCACATACATTTTGTACTGTTAAGTATTGTGATATTTACAGTGTTAGCAAATTATGGGGGGTAAGCATGCATTGAGAAGATAAGCATATCTTATTTTTCATATCTCCATACAGGCATATTTGGTAGTGGGCGGAGAGTAGAAACAGTGGGCGCATACTGTTCAGTATGGTGGTATTTACCATTTTAGTAATTAATTGGGGATATGCATGCATTAAGAAGATAAGCATATCTTATTTTTCATATCTCCTATTGGTTCTATACAGGCATGCTTCATACTGGCAGGGGGGTAGAAACAGCAAGCATGTACTGTTCAGTATTGTGGTATTTACAGTGTTATCAAATTTATAGCATATCTTATTTTTCATACATATATCAGCTATATACAGGTAGACAGTATGGGTCCATGAGAATCTCCTTGGAACTGCTAACACTTATCAAGATTTGTATCAAGCTCAGTAACTGTGATGAAGTCGTCAACATGAAACCTTTTCCACTAAAGCTGTCACATATGACAGAAAAAAAATCTTGCTTTTCAGATTCTAAACAAGATAAAGGTAACGGGGGCCGCCCTAAGACGGTTCCCGTCGTAAGACGGAACGGATTTTTTGCTGATCTTATTATCCATAAGTACACCGTGTTTGTTGCCACTGACTATGCTGATTACAAAGGTAAATAAACCAAGTCCATGCACACAGCTTTAATTTGCATTCAAAGTATACTTTAACATATTTACTTCATGTTTTTAGAAAAACAGAATTCTAACAGTAATGTTGACAGTGCTGAATCACTGCGGTCACCGGCCTCTGCGTATTGGCGGCTCGTGTAGCTAACTATACGAACTCTTTCAAGCAGTCACACAACTGCCATGATACACATAAATAAAGCTCAATAAAACACTATGAATATGGGTCTTCAAATGTCTGTTGAGTAGAAAAGCAACCAAAAGGAAGCGACGTAAACATTGTACTCCCAAGGGAGTGTGGCCGTGAAGGTGACAGACTAGAGAACGCTCCAAAGATTTATTTGACTGTAACAAATGATTCGTGCTGTCTATGAAAATAAGACTTGTTAGAGAGATGTAGATGATATTTTCACATAATCAGACAGAGTTTTGTTGATGTTGGCGATGTCTTTTTTTCGTAATGGTTTTTTTAGTCGGGCATTCACACTCAGTGCATTCAGCCCATTGCCCGTAAAACTTCAGCTGGATTGTTCTAGGTACAGCCTTCCTCATGTGAGACAAGAAGTACATACAGTCACGATTTTACTGTCAAAAGGAAGCTAAAATATCATATTATTAATTTTTTTCTGTGTACTTAAATTTACCACTTACTTCTGAAGAGAGCAAAATGTTTAAAAAAAGCGTACCGAGTTAGGCACACTGTCCAGTGTAGCACAAAATTGGAAGGTTACATACACGAAATTGTCTCACAGTGTTTGCCGCTTGTAACATGCAGCGCGAAAGGTTCATGAACCACATGAATGCATTTCTTATTCAAGTATGTTGTTCAAATCTATGTGTAAAAAATTCAGTCATCAAAATTTGACCACTCTCAGGCAACTAGCGATGGAGCGTCATGAGTCTGAGCGCAAGAAAAAGCGCACCGTGTTGGGGCACCTCCCGTTACATTTGTATGGCACAACTACCATAAAATAAGAAATTATATATACAACACAATATAATGAATTATATATACACCACAATATAATGAATGTATACTTGATACAGCAACACTGTAACTACATAAGATATGGCAGGAAAGATACAATGACCCAAGAAAGGACACATTGAATCCAATCAAATAGTTCCTATCAACTGGAAATTTGAACCTTTCAGCGTAGTTTTCGACTTGCCCAGTGAGTGATCCATTGTAAATTGGGGGCATGCCATTTTACAACTTGGCTCTGCACAGAGTCTCCCTACGGCAACAAACTTGACATTTCTGACCTGCAGACGAGCGGCGGTTTCACTGCTATTCACCCGGAGGAGATGAAAGAACTCACCCCTGCTGCCCCATCAAGCATTAAAACCAAGTCACTGTTTCTTTGTTACCTTGTTATATCTTAAGTCGAATATGCCTTATCACACTGCACAGGGAACGTCATAGCATAACAATTAAACTTTGTTGTGTGTTTTGAAATACAATGAATGTGCACTTCCCAATGCCATTTGAGTCGTCAGCAATTTCGTCTGGTGGATTTGGGGTGAGTGCCAGTAGGGGACAAAGTAGTATACTATAAATGCAGAAACTTTCGCGGTGGTTAAATGTTCGCGTTTTTCGCGATGGCCGCTTTACCGCAAATTTGATACCATAGCAAACATTTTCCATGGGAGTAAGATACTACAGTGCATAGTGTTACCGCGAAATTAAATACATTTACAGTACTCAACCAGGAAGAAGTTTGGTAGACAGGGTTCTTTTACATGCTCAAGGTGTGGCTCTCCCCATACATGTACATGGGACCCCCATTTAACATCCTATCCAAGGGACGGGCCTAACCAAAACTAAGTACTACTCATTTCCCCTCAGTGAAGTGAGGAAATTTGTCTTAAGTGCTTTTTCCATGGGCACAACACATGGCAGATTTGACCTTCCGGCCTTAGCTCTAAACATTGCCAATTACACCACACGATCTCACATGATTTCTATGTCCAATGATTGTCTGTTCATCAGTGGTATATTCCATTGATTAATACATTTTCTCAACCTTCTGTTAGTACCTGCTGATTTTGTACCTTTTATTGTCACCGTACCTCCTCATCTGTATGCATCATTTTGGTGTCTTATGAGCCCATACAGGCAAGACGGGTTGATAAAATTTCATTCCTTTCCATCCAACTGTTTGGCTCGCTTGCTCGTTCGCTCACTCACTCATTCATTCACTAACTCATTCACTCACTCATTCATTCATAACAATGACTCACCCCTGCTCCTCCATCAGCTCCTGCATCTCCATACACTTCAGCTCCACCTTCCTCTTCCTCTCGTGGTCCAGAATCTCCTGGTTCGGCTTCTTACTCATGGCCGCATCCAGCTTCTTCATTTCTTCCTCCGTCTTGTAGTTCACCTGAAGACGTACGAACCAATCTTGGCTTTATGTCACACAATTCCAGGGTTCTATCCAGCATTCATCCTTCCGTCCTTTGACAGAATTTTGCTGCTGGGGATGGACAAAAATTTTGCCAAATCTGCCCTCTGTGATGGACAAAAATTGGCATATAAAGACATCATTTGAACCAAACTGAACTTCTGGAAACAATCTTAAATGACCGTGCATATGCCGTACACATTTTGTCAAAGTCTATGTGAAATTCTATAACATCTAGCAAAATTTTCCCCACAAAATAAAGAAAACAGCATTACAGAGGGTCTAGATTTCAAAATTTCCCAGGGAGCATACCTCGGACCCCCCTGGGTCCGTTGCGCCTTCGACAGGATTTCCATATGAAATCCAGGGGACAGAAAAAATATCAGGCTGGCTAGCACACTGCAATATTCTTACATCAATATCACCTAATGGTGGGATGGGTAGAATATCTGTCTCCATTTGGATGCAGACGTCCAACCTACATGATACCCTCTTACAAGTTGTCATCCTAAACAGCAGAAGTAGCTCATCAATGTCAAAACAACTGGCAGCTTTAGCTTAGGCCACCCCAGTTGATTTCCTTGGTTTTAGATTTTTTTTTAATAAAGATGTAGCAAACGGACATCATAAGGGGTAGGGTGGAAAACTTGGATGTGACTGTATTCACTCAATAAAACTGAGTACGCCAATGCATCAACCTGGTCCTCTGGCTTTCTTAACATTGCAGTTTTTTTTCCAGTCAAGCATATTTTTGACACTTTTTTCAAGTCCATGAACCAACAAATAAAATTGGTATGGCTGTAGGATTAAGTGGCTATAGAAACATTTGTCTGTGACGCATCTTTCAAGCCCGCATGTGTTTCAGTGACTCTACCATCCTTGATGAGGGATTTTCAAACAATTGGGAAAAAGCCTTGGTTTGTGTCTCTCTGCTTTTTAAGAATGACTATGTCCTTGGGCGGGAGAGTCAGATGGTGGCTTTTAGCTCCCTGCACTTAGCAAAGACAGTACTTAGCTCGTAATTTGCATCTGACAGCATGCAAACAGCCAAAGGATAAGGATATACAGTCTCTATATTTGGTGTCTCCAAAGGCATTTCCTTTTGTGTTTTTGGGACAGTGAAATGAAGATGGAAAGGGTTACTTTAAGTTTTCCTTTGGCCATCAGTCATAGTCATACAGTGTTTTACTGTGTACTACAGCACAGTTGGGGTTATACTGCCCCTTACAGGATGGCATACTCTTTCTTCTAGCTAAATACAAGACGGGGATGCGCCAAGTTTCCCATCCCAGGGTTGGACAAGTTTTCTAAAATTCACTTGTCCTATCAGGCAAGCACATTAAAAATTTACTTGCCCGAAGCAATTTTTCACTTGCGAAAAAATCAAATGTTACTTTCATATGAATTTTCACTTCCAGCAATGGAATTCTTATTATTGCCTCTATTTTTCCATGTTAACCATTGCTTGATGTCATCACTGTAAAAAGTAATCTCACTCATTGAATGGAAAAATTTTACTTGCCCGATCAGGCCATGCACTTGCCTGATCAGCACTTTCACTTGCCCTGAACAATAGGGCTAGTGGACTTGTCCAACCCTGTTATGTAAAACAAACAGTTCTAATAGATATACAATACTCCCAAGTCTCAACTCATGCTTTTCCTTTGTACTTTGGATAAAGCCATGTTGATATAATTATATGGATGACCATCAAATTTGACCATACTGTACATCGTACAAAGCAGCTGAAAAATGAGCACATACACATAGTAAAATAAAAATAAAAATAAGAAACAGGGGTAATAATGTTGAAGAAGGCCAATTGAGACTCCAATCACGCAAGAAAGATCAGAAAAGAAGAATCCATACTATGGAATATCATACTATGTGTTTAACTTTCTTTTGTTCAACCTTCGACCACTTAGATTTCATAATGAAATTTTCTTGTGCGTTACTTTTTGTCTCGTACCCTCATATCCGTTTTGGGGTTCCCAGAGAATGTCATCCATATAATCGAATCACCATGGCCTAACCTTCTGTGACTGTTCGCTGAATATGCACGTGGTTTGCCCTACCTTTTCCTTACGGCCACGGATGTGCGCCCAGTTCCGCGTCACGTACCCATTAGTACCGCTCCCGCGGGGGGTGTTCAGCCCGATGCCGTTGTACATCTTGCTGTCGAGTCAGAACGTCCTCAGAGACTCAGGAACTGTCCTGTAGCAAAAGATAAGAACAAGACTTACATTCAAAGTTTGCAATCTTTAGGTACTTTTTGATGCAATATACAGTCTACACAGCTGTACCCGAATGGCATTTACCTGTAGGAAGATTGTATATATAATTTAAGGGACATGTAGTCTAGTAGATTTCAGTCTAGTAAAAAGTTGTTTCAAGCCAGTAGATCTTCTATGTACTTGCCCTAAACAGCAAGAGAATTCTTAAAACTTGTCTAACCCTGGCTGACTACATGTATGTGAAAATTTCACCTTTGAAATTCATGTAGTAACTCCAGCAATTTCACCTTTGAAACTACATATAGTAACTCCAGCAACTCCCAAACTACACAATCAAGTACAATCATGTAAAACCATGTCATATCATCTTTGTACAAAATGTGCTTCTGATAAAATCTGTCTATGGCTGAGACTCCTATGGGATGAATTTCGCACACTGCAATGTTTCTTATCATCAATTATTTAGAAGTCGATAACTTGAACAGAGAAGACTTCTGACCTATGTCTTTGGTGAGCATACATCTTATTGTCATACTTCGAGCTTTATACAACTTTTCATGTGATAATAATAGACACAAATGAAATCGTATTGATTGCAGCATTTGTTCATTATAAGGAATACGGTAAAAAAAACCTTTAAATTCATCGGGATCTATAATGTACTTTAGCAGTATAGGGTGAAAATGGAGTATTCGCTTTACAGTTGAAACAAGTCACACTCCACGGTCATGTAAGAACCAACCACACTCATCGAAAAAGAGTAGCGGGTCCTTTCCGGTGTGAGTGAATCAAACAAACAGACTGGTCTCCGGGTTGACATCTTGAAAAGCTATGGTCACCTGTTATGTCAATCCTTCCACAAACGTGGTAAATTTCAATAAATAAATAAAGAGTGGGGCGGAAAAAAATTGACAGCTAGAGATAGCCTGCCTGGGACTCGGATTTACGACATGGCCAGATGAATGTTGTGAACCATGCTGACCACAGACACATGGTCAAGCACAGGGGCAAAGGGCGCAGCTCTCTGGCCATATCACGCCTCATGACATTACATTACAGTGCTAGGGCTTGGTCCACTACAAAGACCATTGGGCTTTCAGCTATGAACAGGCTCTTTATAATAGGTAGGATTTTATCATCAGGAGTCCAAATTTCTTGGTGATTTGCAGTAAGCGATGTAGGAATGACTATTCTAGGGGGGGGGGGGTCCTGGGGGCATCCACCATCTATGGAGCAGGGTTATCGAGAATGTCACGTTGAACAAGTACATTCTAAAGTATCCTGAAGGGTAAAATTACTGTCAGAGATGTCACACCAGAAGACTGTGACCACCAACGTCCTAGTCGCATCCCTGGTCAATCATAATTTCATGCTTGCCAGAGGATCTGCTCCCCTGTGTAAGAGCATCTAGTACGTCCAATTTCTAGTTATTTTAAGAACAGCACGTCCAAATGATGCCTGGACTCTCCCCTGGCTGGCTACAAACCATTAGTATGTGTAAGGTGCCTACAGTAAACACATCCGACATGGTCCAGGAATGTAGTCTACTTCATTCTTTTGCAGTATGTCTCAGTAAGGCCGATTATCTACAACACGTACACATAGACACGCGTAAGGCACACGTATTAGTGAACTGTCATGGATCAAGACTTAACTGCAGACAGACTGACAAGTTACAACCTCGGTATGTCAAAGGTTCAGGTCCTTGTCATGTATGTCCAACGATGCCATTAATTACGATAGTTGATAGGCCGTCCATATGCACCCACACTCATGCATCACTCTTACAAAAACTATACAGGCTACAATGAAGATAGCATCACAGCAGAGTGCTATGCTGTTTGACTACACATGTTTTGAAACTGAAATCATCAAGCAGATTCTCTAAGACCCAAGACGACACTGTACATGTAACGTACCCCACGTCTAACCTCTAGGACATTTGACAACACAAGACGGATAAAACCACATCACAGATAGTACAAACCATCGCACCTGCTCCTCCTCAGAACATTCCCGTCGTGCTGAAATTGTGGCTAATCAATGGGTACCCCCTAGGGGGCAATTTGGCGGGCGGGACAGTCCACTTCTCAGAGAGGTAAGGGTTATGTTTTTGTATTATTCCTTTTTAACAGCTATCCATTTACGAAAGATTCTATTTTCATCTTTAAAATGGAACGTTTTGAGTGGTCATACTGATATATATAAGGTGTCGGAAATGGCACAAATAATTGGCAATACAACGCGATCCCTATAAGACAATAAGTCAACCCAACAGCAGAAGCATGGCAATTCTACAATTAAGCTTATTTGGAAGAGTAATGTACCGTCATCGACATGCGGCAGCCAATTTGATATATCTTATCCTGCGCTCTTGCCAACACTGACTGGAATATAATTGAGCCTTTCAACGATCGGAGATAACAAGATTCAAGTTGGGGAGTCACTGTATAGATCTGACATGGACACAGCACTGAAGTAGTTTTTGAGGAAAGATATCAAGTAACAAGCATGTAATACTAGAGGACGATGCCCAAATTTCTTGATGAAAATTAATGATACACCATAATTTTATATTAATCTAGATTTAAAAGCCTAAGATGAATAAGCTTATTAAGCTGAACATCTGTCGACTATTCATTTGGCCTGCTGTGTTTTGACAATGCACCACAAAGTCACCTATATTATCGGAAGTCTACAGGAATGAGTTTGATCACAACAAACCTATTTGTCTCTCTCTACCGAGCCGACATCTCCGCCATGATTTGGTACACAGCTTAATCAAACTTGCATTTTTCCACTAACAAAGAAAAGCCACTACCATTACAACAAATGTACTCTTGACTGCCTTTGCAAAACAGCAGTTACTCAAGCAACTGGATATAATAAAAACGGTCATACATTTCAGGTAGCATCCACTGCCTTTTGTCAGTGACACCTAGGAACTTTCGGTTACACTGAGAAAATATTGTTGAAGAGCAGGTTTTATATCCTAATCATGAATTGATATGCAAAGCAGGTGAAGACAGATATGTATACCACGATTTTACCTGGATTTCTAACCTGGATGTCTAACCTTCATCTATGTATCTTGAGAGCATTTTTAGCGTAACGGGCCATTACACTATAATTTGCAACCACCACGCTAAAATGAAGACCACTATGCTTATCTTCAACTAGCTTAGTGGTACTTTGCTATCATTTACTTGTTGGAAAATGTCTAATTAAATATGAAAAATGATGATATGCCTCTCCAAACTGATCAAGAAGTCAAATTATATGTGATGTTAACAGACTGAGTTATTTCACAGCTACCCTTATCATACCAACTTTTTACTCTACATTCTCAAAATCTCACAGTGGAAGGACCAAGACCTCCTTCCACACCATTACGCTAAAATAAAATCCTGGCTAGAACCCTGGTTACTACAGACACAAGAAATGGTAAAACTCAGAGGGTGAGTTTTTAATCATAGCACAATTTGAGGTACACATGGATAATCTGTCACTCTTACCAGACCTGACAAGTCCAAGCCTAGGCTAACAAGAAACACACAGTAGGCATTGATTAGACCTGGTTACCTGATCCTTAACAGATAAGTGTATTTACATGTTGCAAAAGTTTCAAACCACAGACAACTTTTTGTCCTAATGAATCAGTAGTTCCAGTTACATCTCAAAGAATAGATATGAATTTTGTTGACTAATAATATGATTTTAAAAATTGGCAATGGTCGTTCAACAAGCAGGCTCCTCAGAGGCGTGCTTTCTTTAATTTCTTCTTTCCATCATTTCCTATTCCTAACTCCACAACTTTCAGCACCAAGGAGAGACCTCAAACTTAAATCTTCAATTTCTCTGAATTTCTTTTTTTGTTTGAGTTGATTGCATTTGCTGACTGATGATTTATGATGCACTACATCTCATTCTGTAACTATTTCAGTCATGCAGGGCTTGGAATACATTTTTCTGTAAATCACTGTGCAAATTGTCAGAAATTTTACTTCAAACTTAAATCGTTAATTTCTCTGTTTTTCTTTCTTCTTTTCTTTTGAGTTGATTGCATTTACAAACTGATGATTTATGATGCACTACATCTCATTCTGTAGCTATCTTAGAAACATACATATAGGGCTAAGGAGAAAAACATACATTTTGCCATATTCACTACCTAAAACTTTGTATATCAGGCTACAGACATTGCTATCAAACTCTGTCTTCATGCTGATATTCATCAGTTATTTTCAAAAATTTGACAACATACAAATCAAATTCCTGTGGCCTTATCTTACAATGAACACATAACACACATTTTCATGCAAACGTGCATCCATTCAGGAACTAACGTACAATCTTATCCTAAAAGGGATCCATCTCTTGAATGCCTGCATTACAAAAGGCTATGTTCAAAAGCCAAAATATCCATCCCAAATTGACTAGCATTTTCCAGATTTAGATCAAGAGTTCTAAGAAATATATCCCTCTTCTAACGTAAAGACGGCATAATAGAATCTCCTACCTTCGCTCTCATTCCGCTATTTCTCGCGAAACCACTTCAGACCACCCAACCATCCCATCAGCGGTCGTAAAAATAGAACAGCAAATCAGTTTCTCCCAGAAACACTCATTGATTTCCCATTCCGAAATGTGGGTAGTTTTTGTTTCATACGGCCTGCCTTATGGTTTATGTGCCACCGACCCTTTATAGCCTGGCGTCGTCATATTGCTAGTAGCAAGAACGCATTCTCTCCAGAGTAATACATGAATATTCAGTGTAAAACACTTTTACAACGTGCCGACCAATGCTGATTGAATAATGGAAATCTTTTGGGTCAACCGAAATATGGTAGAAGATAACGTTAAAAGGGAGGTCAGGTAGATTAGAAGGAAAATTGAGATAATTGCCATTGATAGCCTCTTAATTGGAGTATCATTTCTGTGCCACTTAACTGCTTTCAACTTTCTCAATGGTTCTATACGTTTTTGCTGAGAAGAGATAAATTACCAAAAGTTTGGGATATAACGTTAGCGAGAAATGCCATACTTGTGGCATCAAAATTGAAGCATAGTGCACCAGAATAAATTTACAATTTAGGAATCTCATATTTTCTGCCATCTTTAACAGGTTGCTTAATACCCGTCACATTATCCACGATCTTCGGACGTATCGATGGAAGATCGGCCATATTTAAGATCGACAGAGGGTTGCACTATTTTTCACCTAAAAACCTTCCCTGTCACATATAAGCCATACTTTGTACCTTGTACAATTGTTGTGCAATAAAGTTATAATCATAAGCAAGGCTCGGGCAATTTCCTCAGAATCATAGTCCGATCGATTTTTGCCAAATTAATGTGTCAGGGGTATCAAAGATCTGTTGCTTGTTGACAACGTTATCAAAAACAGTCCATGGCACAAGACAGGGCTTTTTTTTCAAATGTCTTAATTGACTTTTTACTTCATCAAATTACAAAACTACCAAGAAATCAAACTAAAGACCAGAGCAACAAAATCAATACAGGGTCTCCTTTTAACTATAGAATTTAAAATAATTCTTGCGTTTCCCAGCATTAGTGGCCTTCAAATTAGTTCTAATCAGTCATTCATAATATACAGCTTCGGCCACACCAATTTTATTTGTTATTTCTTGGATTTTTTTCAGAAATAAATTGGTTCAGTCTGAAAAAAAAAAAAATTTTTTTAAGTCGGGTGTAGGAGAGATCGGACAGGAAAACCTAAACTTTCAACAATTATAGGGGGTCCCTGGTAGCAAAGTCCAAAGTTTGAAGAAAAAGAATGAACATACAATCCAAAATAGGCACCTAAAGCACAGTCATAGTTAATTAGAGAAAGGAGAGGCAGTGAAATTTTGTCAACACAAGGTGCGGCCATTAATTTGAAAAGTTTTGTTTTTTTTTCAAATCGGAAAAAATAAGGTCGGAAATCCGAGAAACGACAAATAAAATTGGTGTGGCCTTATGGTGACAAAATAGGCCGAGAGACAGTGGGACCTTATTGATTTTTGTCTCAGCTTTCCAGGTCATAAGATTTAGGGTGCAATAATTCCTTCCTAACGTATTTATGGGCGTTCAAACAGTTTATCATAAATACAAAATTTCAACCACAAATGCCAATAGAATTACACGTATGTAAAGGGAGAAAGTACATGACTTGTACGTTTCAAAAAATTCTTTAAACGAAAACCTATTATGCAGAAAACAAATTCAAAGAACTTTCAAAAATAGAAGTAAGTGTCCTATGCAGAAAAATAAGAAAGAAATATCAAGTCTATATCAAGTCGAATTGAGTTGAGGCTGGAAAGGGATATTACAGATTGTGACTGGTATGTTTTATGTGTATAATATTAGGTGCATTGTACTCACTGAGATCATTATTTCCTCTAAAATCTTCCAGTGTTTTTAGCAACCTTATTAGAATGCCTACTCTTTCCAACAAGTGTGCTGGGTTCTTTTACATGCTTGAGCCTCAAGTTGAAGTACATTGTATGGCTGTCCTCGAACACAGGACCTCAATACAACTTCCCTTCCGAGGGACATCCCTAACTGAAGCTAGGTACTCATTGCTCACCTGAGTTAAGTGAGGAAATTTGTGTTAAGTGCCTTTCCTAAGGACACAACTTCGAGGCATGTCAGGGGATTCAAACCCCGGACCATTTGTGTCTGCGCCCTACTACCCAACCACTACCCCAACACAACGCCACAAGTATTACAGCAGCAAATAAGTTGACCACAACAAATTCATCCTTGATACTAATATTTGTCGACTGTAAAATATAACGCTTGAGGCAAACGGTGACCCACAGACTCAGTAATGGAAGAGTAAGACTTTTCAATAGACTGGTAACAGTCGTGTTAAGAGATTGTGTCTTGTCACAGGCAGCCGACCGAGAGGACGGTAATCAGCGATGGAAAATGTCAGCTTGTCTGCGGAAATGTCAGACAGCCACGGTGCGCTCACGGACGTCAGAGGAGTTCCTAAAGACACAAATCACGGACGTCTCATCCTCTAACAACTGTCAATTGTCTGTCATTGTTATAATCAGGCTCTTTTGTGCTGGACCACTGGTTAGGATAATTGACAGGTCTTCCATTCTACAACTGTCTGTAAAGAATGATAGAAATTTGACAAACATTTTTTCTCTGGTATTATTGCTTTGAGAAAGATTTCCATAAGGCCTAGGAAAAAAATGTCGTGTTTCCTGTTTCCCTACCTACCCTAGAAAAACCTGCCGAGCCTAGACTTTTTTTTGGGGGGGTGGGCAGTGGAGTCATATAGCTTCCAGTTAGAATTTTTATTGAGCCTGCTTCCTATTGAAGTAAAAACACGATATCTGTCATCTAATGAAAGATAAATGCATCTTTTATGCACAACATGCAAGTTTGACATTGAAAGACACTTATGTCCTCATGCATTTCAGTTCAACTGTATTGCAATATGTCACACTAGAGTTTTGGCCAGCCTAAAAAAATTACAAGAAAAAAAGATAATCCCTACCACCCAATCCTATTTTTTCAGGACTGAAACAGGAAACACAACATTTTTTTTTTCTAGGCCCAATGAATGTTTCTTTTGACTGGAATATAAATCAACCGTTCTTGATAATGCTGGTTACCTACATGTATTCTTTAATCTTAGATCTCCAATTAAGATTCGTAGGCAATGCATTTAACCAATATATAAATGTATGATCCTGGCTTGCATCTAAAATATTGCACGGCTTCTTTCTTTCACATTATTCCTATAATAATGCTATGAAAACATTTGACAAAGATTAAGTGATCCAATCATTCTGAGCACACGGCAAACAACTGAGGTGTGAACTACTATATTGTGGAGCACGCAATCACTCTTTTCTTCATGTAACTCACTACACAATGGGCCCACCTGACCCACACAACCATGCAAACAATACATCACATCCATATTCATTAATAGGTTACACACAAGGAGGCAATTAGCAGCACCAGGTGTAATTAGCTCTGCTCCTATTCCAGAGGCAGTCTTCATGGATTGATTGATGGCATGAAGGAAGATTAGTTTTATCAAACAAGCTACGTCCTGGTTGCACAATATCTCTACACAAAGGCTTTCAAACCAGGGTTGTAGCCAGTGCCCGTCCTTTGACGGAATTTTGCAGCCGGGGACAGAAAAAAAATTTTCCCATTCCATCCCCTGTGCTGGACAAAAATCTATATGTTAAGTCAGTAAAGATATAAAAAACTGTCTCCCTTGTGTTACAGTTTTTCACCAAAACAGATGAACAGCTTAGTCAGAGCAAAATGTACACCTCAAAATGCAGGAAATAGCATTTCAGAGGGTCTAGATCTAAAACATTTCCAGGGGAGCATGCCCCCGGACCCCTTAGGAACATTGACTCAACTTGTGCCTTCGGCTCGACGTCTTGCAACTTCGGCACTCGATAGGATTCAAAATCGAGGGGACGGAAAATGATTTCTGGCTGGCTACAGACAAACCTGTTTCAAACCCTAAAAACCTATTGGCCATTTATTTTGCAATTTACTATTAACAATTCATGAGATAGCTGGATCAATTGGGGAACACAGTAAAGAGAAGACATGGCTTTTAAAAAATTATTTTTGACGCAATGTTTTCTGGAACGATTTAAGTTGATATTTCCAGAAAGGACAGATGTGTGCATATGGTGTTATGTATGGATATGTTTATGTTTATGAAGGTTAAGACATCCAGATAAACAATATTTACAGCCAACTCAATCGTAATCATTTTCAGAGGTTTTCTTTTGGAGATTTACAAAATTAAATCTCCAATTTTTATCCAGTTGTAGAGATTGAAATTGGCCTTTTAATGCTGTATGGATGTTCATGTCAACAGTACAAAGAAGATTTAGATGGAAGGTAAAATCATCAATCTTAGGGATTTTACTTATTTATGTTAATTGTTTCTTTGCAGAAACACTTTGCTATGAGTTGAAATCAAGAATAACATTGGCAATATTACCTTCACCTCAAATGTTCACCTCAAAAGATTTTCCAGCAATAGATTTCATTTCCTCCAAAATGCAAATCCTATAAGCTACTTGTGGGCTTATTGCATCCAGCTTATCAGCTTGCAGACAACACCCTAAAATCTGACGAATTGGCTTTTAATACCACAAGATGAAAGCAGGAAAGCCTAGCTATCATATTGCCTGTTTCTATTATATATGCACCAATTGGAAAAAGATTATGATTAGGGTTATGTGCCATAACCGCGCTGGGTGCTTGGCCCAGAGCCCAGATGTCCTGAGTTCATATCCTGTCATGTTACAAATCTTGTGCCCTTGGAAAAGGCACTTTATACAACCTTCCTTCTTCCGTCCAGGTGTAAAAATGGGTACCTATCGGTTGGGGAGGTAAAAGGCAGTGAAGGAGAGGGTTGTGCTCTGCTCTCAAATACCTTGCCTTAGCGATGCGTGTGGCGGAAGACAGAGCTAGATGGAGGAGGGTGGTGAAACAAATTGTCATGGTGCCCCAAAGACCCACTAGAAGGTCAAGGGATAGGTGAGGTGGTGAGAAACAGTAGATAACAACCTATTGTCCCTACAGGTAAAAAATAGGACTAACTTTATCTTTTATGCTTAGAAAAAAGGCCTCTCATACAATGTACTTTGTAGTACAGAACTGGAAATCTGGGTCAAATTCTACATTTCAATAAACAGATTGAATGGACCCACACAAACCCTCTTTCTTTGCCTATAGTTACAATTGGAATTTTCTCTGGCAGAAAACTTCTCAAATGAAACACTGAATGAAACTTTTAGATTTTTTTTTTACCACTCTAATGTCTATAGGTGAAACTCCACATATCATTCTATAAGGGCCTGAAAGGTGGAAAAATCGCATCATAATCAATAAACGAGTCAATAAAAGATATATCTGAGCGCCATCTGGGAAATATGTGCCATATGTAACTTGAGAAATTGGTTCTGACACAATTGATTGTGATTCCTCTGACTTAGCTGTGTTATAGTATGAACATGTTTTAAGACCGGTGCAATGGCCTAGTGGGTAGAGTGTTCGCCTTGCATTTGGTAGGTCGAGAGTTCGATCCCCGGCCGAGTCATACCAAAGACTTTAAAAATGGTACATGCTGCTTTCTCTGCTCATCACTCAGCATTCGGGAAAGAGTATGGAAGTTGAACACACACCACTACCAGTGGACTAGCCCCCCGCTGTAGTGATTGCGTTATGTGGCCCAGGGCTAAGGAAACAGAGATGGGCGCCGCCCTATGCGCCATCAGGCGCGGGAAGGGTTTAACTTTTTAAATGTTTTTAGCACAGAAAGTTTAGGCCTCCATTCTGTGCTGACTTGCCACTTCTCGAAACTCCACCATTATAACTCTTTAAGATAATTAGGAGTACAGCAGTCACAAGAGACTGCGAGGTAAGCAACTAATTCCACAGCCTCATCGATCGTACTACCATTGTAGTACAAACGGAAAGACGATCTCTGCAAGACCCTGTGAATGGAGAGATTTCGCTGATACAGCTAAGCTTTCTCAGCACTTTTTCCCACAAAAATGCCCCGCATTAGCCACGAAATAACAAGGAAAAGGACAGCAGGTGAGAGCCTAACCAACAATCAATAGGCTGCTGTGAATGGGTGATGGGGTGAATCCATGGGGAAATGTACTTCTTCTTATCACTACACGGCAGTGAATTGCCTGTGACGTTGCTGACTTAAGACTTTTTCCTGTACTGATTTTTTTGAGTTAAGTTACATTATCATTGAGTAACTTTCTCAAGCTTTTTAATAGCTGGGAATTTATCATAGGGTTCAAACTTCTTGATGTGCTGTGAGCAGGGTCTGGGAAAATTTTGAAATCTAACACCCTCTGAAATGCTATTTCCTGCATTTTGAGGGGCAGAATTTCCTGTAGACTCAGCTTGGTTCAATGCCATCTGTGCTAACTGTCTGGAGATCTTTACAAATTTTCATTTGTTTAATATCTTTACATGCCGATTTTTGTCGAATAGGACGGAATGGGCAAAATTTTTGTCCATCCCTTGCCGTAACATTCCGTCAAAAGGACAGAAGGACGGATGCTGGCT
Source organism: Branchiostoma floridae (assembly GCF_000003815.2). Lineage (NCBI taxonomy): Eukaryota > Metazoa > Chordata > Leptocardii > Amphioxiformes > Branchiostomatidae > Branchiostoma > Branchiostoma floridae. Next base: position 16,232,292 of record NC_049989.1, on the reverse strand, counting down.
GGAACCCTGATGCTATGACCTCTTTCAATCCTGAACTATAAAGAATGTAAACTAGAGAGGAAACATTTTCAGAAAAATGCGAAATGTTTCCCAGCGGTTTTCATGGCCACTAGACGACCACTGAATTTTCATCATAGCAACTTTTTGATTACGCAAATCACCCTCTTCCCCACCATGACTTTTGATTGGATCCAGGAAAAAGATAAAAACGAATGTCGACAAAAACAGAATGTTTCCTTTCTGGGAAACATAACAATTGCTTTCCTCTCATAACCCTACAAACTTGAATCCATTTACAGTTCTCTCAGGAGTACACGGTGGCAATAAAACATTTTGCCACTGAAAAATTACTTCATATATTTACAAAATAGGTTCCAATATTGCAATCATCCATCAATATATCATAACAGAACCAACGGTTCCAAGCACACATAGATTGCGTTTAAATTATTATTGCAAACACTCACCAAATATCTCTACATCCAAGTTTACGTCCCTACTTCCAAGTTTAGTATGATTGGCCTGTTCCTTTCTTGTTTTCATTCTCCCATCAAATCCAAAAAACAGTCTCTTTCCTTCTCTTTTATGAATAATCTATTTTTCATTTTCCACTTTTATGAGCAAATGGCCCAGCTGCAGGGCAATTTGGGTCAGGTCAGATCGAAATGGGCCAAACAATGTAGTCAACCACATTTACTGCTCTAACAACTTAATGTGCAAGCATCAATCAATCTCAGCACACAAAATCAGATCTTCTACCCCACACCCAACCAACTATATTGAGTTTATATAGACGTCAGGGTTGTAGCCAGCCAGAAATCATTTTCTGTCCCCTCGTTTGAATGGCTTTGGCGCATCATTCCTAGGGGGGTCCGAAGGCATGCTCCCAAGGACAATTTTGAAATCCAGACCCTACGAAACACTATTTCCTGCATTTTGAGCGTTAAATTTTGTTCAGAGGACGGAATGGGCACAAAAATTTTCCGTCCCCATGCAAAATTCCGTCAAAGAACGGAAGGACGGGTGCTGGCTACAACCCTGATAGACGTATAAGCGATCCTAACAATAAATGTTATAGACTATGGGAAATCATTTACAATGACACGAAATGGAAGACCGATTTTTGCCACGGGTCTGTCAAATGCAGTATAACTGTGTTCAGTTGAACGTCCGTGAATAATTCATCGCTAATGCAGGCCAGGTTTAGTAACAGGAAAATTTCATGCTCAGTGGTAGTGATCTTGTAGAGTACACGCACGCTCCTGGGTCAACGACCGAAAAAAATCATACCTATTGGGAATTGTAGTTGTCCTACCTTTGACAGCTGCCTTATTGTTTCGTATCGATCAGTGAGACCGGCCGGACTTCCTTCGCAGGCACCCCTTGAATGAGTCTGTAAAAAACACAAAACAAAACAATAAATTGATATTCAATATGATACGTGTACAAAGAAAAGGAAAGTGATCTAGATCCAGTTTAGTTCACTGATAAACCATTCTTCCACTGGTCGTGACAGAAAAGCCAGGCGCTGCAGTATATACAATATTTACAGGTTCATTGTGCTGCCAGGAAAATTCCCCTAGTTCTTTTCGACTAACACAATGAATAGTCAACCACAGCTCAATGTCTCAAGGACTACAACCCTTTCTTAGCCAACAGCAAGAAACCTCCAAGGGCTAAGGAAACTGCAAGATGCAAGGAACTAGGAAGAAAGGCTTACTGCAACCAACAACTCTACACCCCTCCTCTTTTCAAGAAGAATCTTGGGTTCTTTTACGAGTGCTCCAGGTTTGGTACCCCTCAAACAAGGGACTTGCATCATTCCGAGGTAATAACATTCGTCAGTACAAACCGGTGGTGACAATAACGCCAATCCATACGGGATGGAAACTTACCACCAAGGATTAGTACATACATGATAAGCAACAGTAAAAGGCTTAATTACTACAGCAGGTGTAGACTTAGCATCAAGGGAGCCACAGGCTGTCGTGGTTTATGACTGTATTAGCACCATCATAAAAAGAAGGTGTATATCAGATACAGGCGTAATATCTTAGGCTTAAGGAATTTGCCATCAAGGAATATAATGCAATTTTCACATTCTAGTCGTTAGTCGTTAGCAGCTGGCCATATGGAAAGGGCTTTATGTAGTTTCAATATGGAACACTGCATTTGTGATCTCAATAACGTCAAAAGATACCAGTGTTAGATAGCAAAGTTCTTTATTTACAAGCACAATGTTTTTCAATAGACGACATTTCAATGGACAGTCATCTCTGCCCTGATGAAGGTGACAGATGGTTAATATCATTGAGATGTCGCCTGTTGCAAACATGTAGTTGTGTGAAAAAAGACTAAATGCTAATTATCAACTTATCTACAAACCTGATGAAACTATTCACAGAGATAAAGAGTACTGTGAGAGAATGAGATGTTTTGAATACAAGTATTTTAAGTTTTTAAGGGTCATCTTCCATTAAGCAACAGAATATCAAACTTTTTGTGAACTTGACTAATTTACAATTTGATATGAACATGACTTGAATGTGGAATTCTATTACTTGATACGAAGACATAAACTCTTAGTGAGACAGAGCACTGGGAGGACCTTGCAAATGACAGATCCAGCTGGAGATGCACACTGTCCAGGCAGCTAAAATCAGCAGAAACTACACTGGTTTGCATGGCAGAAGAAAAGTAGATCCTGCAAAACTGTGCAACAGACCTGAGTCAGCCTACAGATGTGGCAGAGACTGTCATTACTGTATAGGACTGTTAAGCAATAGCAATAGCTGTAGGCCTGATTAGGATTTTACCATGGTCAACATTGACCGAGAGAGGCCATACATAAACTCTTCTCCAACTAAAAAATTGGATTTATCAGGATTTTGGAGTCTGACTTTCTTAGTCTTCTCCATGGTCGGCTGCCTGATCCTATTTGCTTTGGATTTGTGACTTTCTGTACCTGTGATGTCAGCAATCGATCAAATGTTGATGGAAGTCTAATCTTTTTGTTGGAGAAAAGTTTATCTCTTCATAATGTCACCAACTGAGATGAACTTTCGTGCTAATTCAATATTTCTTCTGTATGCTGAGAGCTGAGTTTAAGAACATAATTTGTTGCTTGTTAATCTTCCATCCAATAACCTCAAAATTCACCTTCTGTGTAGTACATTTTTATCTTTACATTGGTTTACATGCAGATGGAAGAGGGTTTAAGCTGTAGAAAGATGGCACGGAGAATATTTCCATTCTCACAAATAATATTAACAACCTCCTCAATTTCAGCACCAGGGACAGTCATACTGAAGATAAGATAGGATCTAGGGCAAATTGATGGCATGTCAGCATGGATGGCAGATCAATAAGACAGTCGATACAGGCCCATTTTACGACCTGAAGGTAAGCCAATATAGCTGTGCCACTGCACATCACTGACAGCCAACACGTTCAGTACCAAGGGCTCAGTTGTGCAAGAAACACGCTCTTAGTCAGACATGCGTCATGGCATCATCTGGACGCACTTTTCTTAAAATAACAAGTAATTGGACGCACTAGACACTCTTACACTGGGGAGCAAATCCTCTGACAAGCATGAAATTCAGATTGACCAGGGATGCCACAAGGCCATTGGTGGTCACAGTCTTCTGCTGTGACCTCTTTCACAGTATTTTTGCCCCTTAGAATACCTTACAATGCACCATGATTTTAACTTTAAAATTCTCAAAAACTCTGCACCATGGAAGGTTGATGCCTCTGCACCCCTATCACCAGTCACTTAACGGAACTCAACAAGAAATTTGGACTCCTCCTAATAAAACCCTAGCTAAAGCCTGACAAGAAATAAGGCATTCGAATATGGTATAGTCTATTCAGTCATTGCTTGCAAAGTATTGGTACAACATCAATTTGGAAATATTCAAGAATTTGGCACAAACAAGATGTTTCAACGCATAAATACCAAAAAGACCACCACCTTTGTGCAACTTCAAACTTCAACATTTCTAATTGTTGGCTACTTTATTTTGAGACACTTTTTATCTTTAATTGCAATATAATATAATATCATAATATAGTACACTGTATCTCACCATGGTTCCTTTTTGGCTGTTTTTCAATATTGCCAGCCACATTTGTATAAGGAAATAACTGTCAGAATACTCTATAGTCTTTGTTCCAAGAAAGCTCATGGAACACTGCATGCTGTCATTAGCTTCATTTCAAGCTATTTGACGCAATTACAAGTACTCTAATCCATGCTCAAAGGATTGTGCACAGAAGAAGTCTCCAGATGTTGCATAACAAGCAGTTCCATACTTTTTATCTTGAAAAACAAGTTGTAACATAAGGGAATAGGTAATTGCACTGAAACTTCCCTCATGCTGTGAACTTAAACTTCATACTGTGAAAAAAATCAATGAGTTGCCATGAAGCTATCACTCCAAGATGCATCGTATCCCTCATGACAAGAGTATAGAGAAATGAAACTCATATCTTATTCCATTATAGCATGCATCTGGGATACAACTCTGGGCTCAAAATACTGGATGCAAATGCTTTTGCGCACCCAAAATGAACCTAGTTGAATATCTACACATTTGTGTAGGATTACGTGAACTTACATTTGTAAGATATTGTACACTACAAGTATATAGCATATTATTGACATTTTAGTGTCAGAAACAATAACAAAACATTTGTTGTATTACATGTACTTGTTTAACATCAGTATTGGTAGCGATGGAATTCTAGATTTAACCTCTGAAAAGAATATACAGTCAAACCTGCCTAAGACAATCACCCGGGGTGGTTGTTAGAAGGGTATTGACTCACGACATGCCTGATGCATAGTTTAAATGGTTTCTGTTGTGTTTAATGGCAAATAGCAAACAAATTTTGAACATAACATCATAAATCCGACGCAAACTGACCAAATTTGGCACAAAATTGCACTAGTTATCATTGAAAATCGATGACACCTCAAGATTTGAAAATGACGCGGTCGTTATGGACAGGGGTTTGGTTCAAGTTTTTGGTGGTCGCGGTCACGTTGGCCAGGTGGTCATCGTGAAGAGGTTGCTTAATGCTTACATGTACGTCAATGGGGAAAATTTTCTGGACCAAGAAAAAGCTGTCGTAATGGCCAGGTGGTCGCAAAAATGAGGTGGTCGCTTGGGCAGGTTTGACTGTATGTGTTTATAATTTGTAATGCTAACATTCTACTTTTAATTATCACATACTGTAAAAACAAGTTTCAGGCTAGTTGTACTACTAACTATGCTACAAGCTGGATCTTGAGCCCTGTCAACCAATAGTCTTCCTCCCTCTGGTACAAAGCACAAGACATCATCCACAGATTTTGAGACATAACAGAAGCAGCCACAATACCGCAGCTATAACCACAGTAATCTTTGTATGGTGCACTGTAATTGTCAATATGCATGCAATCTGACTCACTAGAACAAGAACAGATACACATGAGGACATTTAGTCTAGACAGCGTTAAAAAAGGCCGTAATTCGTCATATACAAGCAGACAGAGACAAACCAATTACAAGAAATTCAATTTCACAACCATTGATTAAAAGCGCTTAGAAGTTAAATGTACTGTGACAAAATCTCAGCTATAGCTAGTTGTGTACTAATATCAATAAACCATCACACGCAAATAGCAATCACTCAAAAACTCTTTCATACAAGTACATGTGATTAATCATAGTGTAATTGTTAGGATAAAATATTAAACATAACGATGAAAAGATTATGAAATTTTGACATTAGCATGATCAGCACATCCTTTCATCTTTGAAGATGGACCATTCTTGTCAGGTGTTGAGAAGGTCAGAAGATCAATGTCTTTACAAATTTTGAGCCTTATTATCAATCATAGATGTCAAAGAATTGGCCATGAACCTTTTTTTGATAGATTACAAACTACTGTGGGCCGGCTCAAGGCAGGAATCTATAGATATGTATTGTTTGAGAGTTTGTTTTTTGTTTAAATCTTTGTTTACCCATGAAAGCTCAAATCGGCACGTTTTTTTGTGAAACATAGACTAGTGGGAGGTGATGGATGAAACATGTGCTTTGAACGCAGTTTTTTGGCATCTGGTGCTGCACAGATAGATCATTTCATTTCCTGCATTGACGTTACCACTAGTTTGTTTGTTTGAACCTTTCTTCATTCATGAAAGCTCAAATCGGTATGCAGGCCGCTTTTCATTGAGGTCATGAGGGAAGAGGCAAGGGTTAGACAAAGTATAATACAGTTTACATCGTTCAAAGTCCTAATGAGTCTTATATTATCATTAAGTTTATTTCACATAGAAGTGTTGTTCTGGCTGTTGTCATTGCTATTGGGTGGGCCGACTACTCACTCTTTGCAGCCAGGGGCTGAATTGCGAGGAGCTTACAATAAGTAAAGCTAAATCACAAGGGTCTGGTGCAGCTGTCATTCAGCGCTACATGTAACTCAGGTGACCTCAATGAGACAGAATGGGCGCAAAATTGTCAACACATTATATCACTTCAAATTCTTTATTATGAATTTTAATAATTATAAGTTATGCTGACCACAAATATCCAGAAATACAAAGCAAGCAAACCCACTTCCACAAGCACATACATTACACGTAACGCTAGTTCACCATTATTCGCAACGTAACCTATATCCGTTTTACTTACAAACAGGGAATTTAGGGATAACAAGTCGATGGACAAAGGTTCCAAAATGCATTTCTGTTAGGTATTGCAGTTTGAAGCCACTGTCTGTCGACTTGATATCCCTAAATACCCTTATTTTAAATACAATGGATAAAGGTTACCTCGCGAATAAAGGTGAACTAGCGTTACACACACAAGCACTCAGACACGTTAAAAACCATACCTCCATTTTCTACGGAGGTAATGATACAGCAAGACCTGAAGTTTATCTGAGCCATCACAGCATTGATAAAGAGTACCCCGTGCCATGAGTAATGGGTTGTTGAGGACTACCCCGAGCATATCGGCCTTAACACTTATAATTTCACAGATACAAATCTGTGCCTTCAGCTACCAGAGGAGACCATGACACCGAAGGTTATCTGTTAATACATTCCATGTCCACAGGCTTTGGCAATATTCCAACATTTGATATAGGTTCATGTATAGGGTTCTAAAAAATTTTTCATAGCAAAGGGGTTTGATACAGAAGGCCAACTATGGTTGGTGCGAGCCGCACGTGAAGTCTGTTATATCTTTAGGACCCCAAAATATTTTAAATTCCATAACAACTGTGACAGTATTTCCTGCATTTTGAGGGACAAATTTGATAAAGTAAAGTTTTACCTTTGTTACAGGTTTATTTATAAGCAAAAGGTTATCTTATGAAAGATTAATATAAAGAGCCACAGAGTTATCACTGGACAGAAGAACCCCTACACCGGTTGACAGACAGCCTGGAGTCTAAATCACAGCATTGGCGGTAATTCACATGCAATAGAAAAAAATTCTTTGACAATCAAGAAAAATAGTCAAATTTCACTTTTTCTTACCTTGATGTCAAGTCTCTTGCTACTGCAACTTTTAAGGTAAAATAACGTAGCCCAGAACAAAATATGTCCTGCTAGACAACTTCCCGAAAAGGCGTTTAAAACTTGGTTCTCAAGAGAGCAAAATCCAATTTATAACATGGTAAATGGTATAGCAGTCAGCAGAAGCAGCATTGGTAGAAGCCCATCATACTTTATCCATCCAAGTACTGTAAATGCATTTAAGTTTGCACGGAAGCGGGAAAATGGACTTTTCAATGACATTAGACTTCCAATCCAGGTTCTGCTAGGCTCCTTAGTAGCATTAAAGTCACCATACAGTAAGCCTCTACTGCAGTGATGGGCAAACCTCCAATCTGGTTTTGGCAGTATCAGTTCAATGGCAATGACAAGACCTCCAATCCAGTTTCTACTAGGCTCCTTAGTAGTAAGTCACCAAACAGTAAGCCTTTACTACAGTGATGGGCAAACCTCCAATCTGGTTTTGGCAGTATCAGTTTGATGGCAATGACAAGACTCCCAATCTTTCTTCCACTAGGCTCCTTAGTAGTAAGTCACCAAACAGTAAGCCTTTACTACAGTGATGGGCAAACCTCCAATCTGGTTTTGGCAGTATCAGTTCAATGGCAATGACAAGACCTCCAATCCAGTTTCTACTAGGCTCCTTAGTAGCAAGTCACCATACAGTAAGCCTCTTCTGACTACTACAGTGATGGCCAAACCTCCAATCTGGTTTTGGCAGTATCAGTTCAATGGCAATGACAGGACTTCCAATCCAGCTTCCACTAGCTATGAATATATACTATTAGGCTCCTTAGTAGTAAGTCACCATACAGTGAGGCTCTACTAGCTACAAATGTACAGACAGTGATGGGTAAACCACCAATCTAGTTTTGGCAGTAGCAGTTGGATGGCAATGACAAGACTTCCAATCCAACTTCCACTAGCTCCTTAGTAGTACATGTAAGTCACCATTTAGTAAGCCTCTACTACAAATGTACAGACAGTGATGGGTAAACCACCAACCTGGTTTTGGTATCTGGGTCTGTAGCTATAGAAGTATACAGTATTCATCTCCCAACATGGAGTCCCAGTCTAATATTCTTGTGCTACCATTCACTCTACTTTAGATAAGGCCTTGGGAAAAAATGTTGTGTTTCCTGTTTTAGTCCTGAAAAAATTATGAGTGGGTAGGTAGGGATTTTTTTCTTGTAATTGTGTATAATACATATTACAATATAGCCTGTGTTTACACAAGCTCTCGCTGGCTGGAGTTAATTACCCCCTCCCCGGCGGCAGCAAGTACAATACAGTTGAACAAAGTAAACTGTAATGCATGAAGACACTTGTCTTTCAATGTCAAACTTTAAATTTTGTGCATATAAATAGAAATACATTTATCCTTCATTAGATACAGTAGGACAAACAGTGTTTTTACTTCAATAGGAAGCAGGCTGAATAAAAATTGGAAGCTATGTGACTCCACTGCCCAACCCCCAAAAAAAGTCTATGGTCGGTAGTTTCTAGGGTAGGTAGGGAAACAGGAAACACAACATTTTATTTCTTAGGCCTAAGCACAGAGTCATGCTTAGTCAATCCCATATCCATTTGCCTCAACTTCTGTCAATTGAAAATACCACTCTAACCTTACAAGTCGACTTAATGTAGTCTGTACACCAACAGCAATGTCACATGAATAATTAACAAGGCACCCATTTCTGCCAACACCAATATCAAGGGTGAGAAGTCTCAATGGAAAATGGCCAATTTCTTTATGTCTTTGTCCAAATAAAATCCATTCTGGGATGGTCCATTTGTATCATAGGTGGGGACGACCACATTATCGTCATGCTGCTTCCAATGGTAGTGGTATAAATGTAAATAGAATTTGCTTATTTTAGGAACATTACATCATACGAAGCAATAAACAAAAGTGAAAAATGCAACTTTAGAGAGCTGAGAAAAGGTAACAAGTAGAGGGACGTTTTTCAATAAACGTCTTTGTCGAGCTTTCTATTTTGTCAGACTTTCTTGTAAAGCCAAACAAGAAAAAAATGAAACATCCAAACCAGCAGGAACCAAACCTGTGCTTAAAGTTAGAGTAGAATGGTTTTGAGTAGGGGTGGGTACCGGTGCAGAAAATTCAGGTCCAGGTCTGGTTCAGGTCCAGAGAATCAGGTCCAGGTCCAGACCTGAACCTGGACCTGATTCAGTATGTGAAAACTTGTGAATGGACGATACTCGAAACAATGGTCAATTTTGCTACAAAGAAATCTGTTTCGTGGAGTATTTGCCTACCACTGGCGTTTTAAAATCCTACATGGCTAACTGCCTCTGTACGGTTGACTGTAAAACTTGGTAGAAATAACTGTAGACTCTATTCTTACTTTGCTCTTGTAATTTTCTTCGACCGGTGAACATGTGAATGCCTGAGACTGATCATACATGTATAATCTGTTCATTTTCTAATAGGTCCAACATCTGGTCCACCGAATTTTTTTTTAAGGTGCGTTTTTTCCGGACCGGTCCAATAAGAAAAACCGGTACCCACCCCTACCTAAGGACTAGATATGAGCTTTAGCACAAAATCAGACTTGAGGGGCAATCAATAAATTTGTGAGACTGTCCCTACAAATGGAACATTTCAATTACTTAAGTTAAGGCTGTAGGGTGTGCTTTTCAATAATGCTGCATGTAACGGCAGTTCCAACCTGGGTAGTTAATTGACACTTGGGGAAAAACTCTTTAAATGGTGCCCAGAGACATTGCCATAACTTTGTGTGTTCACCATCTGGGTCATTCTTATATCCAGGGAATAGTAGAATATTCTATTAAACTTTTAAGGAAATTGAATCAAGTTTGACATTACAACAAAAAAGTACTTACTCAAACAACGCAATATGATTTTGGAAACAATAAAAGTCTGTCAAAAATGACAGTTCCCCAAATCATATCCAGTTGCTTGAGTAACTGCTTTTTGATGTATCTTATTACCTGGATGTCTAACCTTTGTTGATACAAGTTTTAGACTATTATGAATGTTCAGATTGCCATCATTAGTCTTTTCTTAGTGGACCTGCATGCTATCTACATGTACATTTGTACATGTATTCAAATGCTACCTTTTCACATGCCATTGCGACAATCATGACATTATTTCCTAATAACACAGAGATTGTCCACCAAACTAGATTTTGACCTATACATTAGGGTGATTACACCGCCATCATGCAATTTGTTCCCACTTTGTAATCTTTTTACTTTCATCATGTGTTAATCCTAGACATAGTCCAGTGTCTTTTGGCTCTAACACATTTAGTAGTAGTATGAAGTAATACCCAGTATTTGATTATATTGTTGCAGGGCTCCCTGACACCATTGAGACTAAATTAACTCCTTGACTTGACTTGATCATACATTTGTACATGTGCATGTATAGACCAGTGCTGCTAGCAATTTCATAGCTAGCTTCAGCCAAAATGAATGAGCTAGCAATGATTTCAAAGCAAACCTGACATACAAATGTATGTGGAGAGCACTTTTTTGCTTGCAAGAGCATTTGACTAACAGACTGGTTAAATCAAATTTCTGTACATCCTCATTTATAATTCTTGCATACTTCCAAGTAAACAATACCTTTACATCTTTAGATTGTCACAACAGAATTCTCTTTTTTGTAAAAGGACAATATAAAAAGGGCGTTTATACCTGTGCCGAAGATATACTGATCTCTTATACGGTTCCATCCATGGTACAGCACTTGACATTGAGTTAGATTACCTGATGGGCAATACCTTATATTTTTAGATTGTCACAACAGGATTCTCTTTTTTGTCAAAGGACACTATAAAAAGGGCATTACCTGCGCCGAAGATATACTGATCTCTTATATGGTTCCATCCATTATACAGCACTTGACGTTGAGTTAGATTATCTGATGGGCAATACCTTATATTTTTAGATTGTCACAACAGAATTCTCTTTTTTGTCAAAGGACAATATAAAAAGGGCATTACCTGCGCCGAAGATATACTGATCTCTTAAATGGTTCCATCCATTATACAGCACTTGACATTGAGTTTGGTTATCTGATGGAGCGTTGCCGTTATCGGAAAGGCCATACACTGTCAACTATGACAGACAGTCGTAAGCATTTACTTCCCGATAGTCAAACAAATGTGACAGCTGATAAGCCCTGTTCGAATCCTGGCCCCTCCACAATAGTTCATCAAGATCAGGGGCCGTCAATAGCGGACTTCTGTCCGATGTGTCAAGTGTGGGACCAATAAAACTGTCATGCAGGTACGGTCATGCTGCTTTACAGTTTCTACCACGCTACCAGGCTTTTCAGTTCAGTTCACCAGGCTTTTAGCTAGGATTTTATTATAGAGGGTCCAAATTTCTTGGTAAGTTGTACACAAGTAATACAAGTATAGGCACCATTATTGTAGCGGGTCATCTTTGCAGCGATCTAACTGTGGTCAACTTCAATTTCCCACAAGGTAGTGAACACTAAACCCCTTGAACTTAAAACCAAGCAGGAAAACATGGTTTGCCAGCAGGCCGATTTGAGCTTTCATGAATAAACAAATAAACTAGTGGTAGCGTCAATTCAGGAAATGAAATGATCTATCTGCATAGCACCAGATGCCAAAAAACTACGTTCAAAGCACATGCTTCATTCATCACCTCCCACTAGTCTATGTTTCACACAAAAACATGCTCCACTTTCTTCTGCGCCGAGCTACGAATGCCGCGTTATCTCGGCCCTTTTGTATGAGACTGCTCTTGTAGGGAAGTCAGTCCATTTCAAGGCTGAAAGGCATCAGAGATGACTCCTCATCCTAAACAATAGAAGCTGGGAGAAAGGATTACAGGCGGGGAGCCAACGTGCTGACGTTGTAAGGGAACGCTGTCTCGTATTGATCGGGAGAATCAATAAGTCAAGAGGAGGCTGTCACGCGCGATAAATCATCCGGAATGGGGGTGAACTTCACTTTGACCTGGAGAAAGGGCACAATTTGAGTGCACAATGAAATGTGGACAGTCTGACTTACTCCAACCTTCTGCATGATCTACTTGCATGGGTTCCAAATAAGTGATGCGTTGTGCACTTTTGTGCACCGAAAATTGGCACTATGCACCTAGTTTACTTTTTTGTGGGTGCATTGGTGCACTAGGTTACGAATGTGGATTCTATGGATTCTCCTGTCGATTCGACAGATGAGCAGGCAGACAGGCACTTGCCGGTGAGTTCGGCGACCTGTTTGCCTGACCTGCACGTGACTTTTTTTGTCGATAAGGTTACGAATATAAAGGTACTATGAATAATATGTAAACAGATATACAGCATGTTTTTGCCATTTGTGTCCAGAAATTTTGCTGTATTGCTTGCAAGAAATTTTGACTTTAACTGTAGAACTTTAGATTAAAGCTATGAAGAGAAGCTATGAAAACAAAACGTACTGCATTTTTGCAAGAATGTTGCCTTTCTACTTGTACTTGTACTTGTATGATAGCAAGGTTTTAAAATTAGGTTTACCTATCACTATGTATACTGTAATTCACTTTGTCTTCTCGTTGCCAAACTTCCACAGTCCAAAATTTAATTTGTTCTCAGAACTAAAATGTTCACTGTGAACAAATTATTTGTTATTGTCACCAAGACGAATTATTTGTTATCGGTAATGATATCAAGTTCACGTTACAGTCATCACCGTGAAAACCGCGAACATAAATTAAAGTACACTGAAAAAATCAGAAATTACAGTACTTTATCAGATTCTTATCTTATAATTTTAGGCATTTAGGTTATACTAATATGCTGTATCTCAAGATTGAACACTAACTTCTTCATTTGTTGCTCATTTATTTCAATTTGAAGTTTTCCCCTACATATCATTTTGACAAGAAATCACTTTCAGGACCCCAACCTTGAAGCCTGAAGGATATACAATTCAATAGTTAAACTTTACAAGACAAGTTCCAATCAAGTACAGCTACCTCCGGAGGAAAATTCACTAAATGTCTGACCTATAATATGATTTCTTTCCTTCCCTATCTTAGACTATCACCCCTCATTGGATCAGGGGTCCCAGTATTCTTGGGAACCTTGTAATGAGTTTTCAAATGCCAATTCCATGTAGAGCCCTGGTTTCTCTCGGGGTCCGTATAATGAGTTTGAAATGCCAATTCCCAGTTGGGTTTACGGTTAGGATTTCGCCTCAGAATGACTCAAATTTCGTTTTAAGGTAGTAAAATTCTAATCTACACGTCTACTAGAAGGTTTCCGCTGAAGTTCAAAGTATAATGAGAAGTACTCTAGTTATGGGTGCTGTGATGTCACCCCTTAACACATGGATGTCATCTCTTGCCTACCAATTCTCTATTGGTTATGGGGTAATATACAGTTAGAAAGAAGGTTAAGAAAAAGCTCAAGTATACACACTTTTAGGTGAAACGGGGAGGACCTATACTTGAGGAACACAAGAAAGAGGCTAAGAACTTGATCACTACAAAGTACACTAGATCCCCAAAAAGAGAGGCACAGATAGAAGAAAAGAAATCCGCGGTCACAGACCATGTTGCTAGAAAGAAATGCATTATTGACTGGGGGGGGGGGAGGGTTTTAGACAGAGAAGACAACAGGCGAATCCGTTGGATTAAAGAACTTCAAGCAGAATGGATAAGAAAGTCCACCTCGGTTATGAACCGGGACAGGGGGGGGGGGTACAAGCTGAGCCACGTTTGGGATAGTGTTGTTGCTGCAAAAGCGCCACTTACATCGGCTACATACATGTATAGCGGCAAGAAGCAGAACTCCAGTTAGAAGCTCTGAGGAAGATGTGAGGTGAGGTGAGATAAACTGGTTGTGTAAAAGAAAACTCTTATGTGTTAAGAAAAGTGTTTGCTCATAATACTGTACTGGATACTGGGTGCATAAATCGCTTTTGAACAAAACAGCCAAACAAAGAGTATGCCTTAAAAAAATAGTGAATATAGTTCTCAAAGAGACTAGACAAAAAAAATATCATTAATTTTCTTCAAGTTTATCATAATAGATATACCGGAAGTGCCAATAGCACATGTACTATGGAAGTGTTGAGATGGTGGTTGAAGCTGTTAAGGATATTTTTAAGGATGTACTATTTCCCAATTTTCTTTAACATCTAAATCTCCTTTTAACTCTTCAGTACCCAATTGCACAGTGTACATTTTTGTACCAGATCCTTGTAACATGCCAAGGTATTGAATTCCTATACAGCAGTATAACAGGTCACTACTGATAAAGTAATAACAAAATGTAATACTACTAATACATATACATACAAACTGTAAATCTAAGTCACCTACATTGTACAATCCAGGGTTGTAGCCAGCACCCATCCTTCCATTCTTTGACGGAATTTTAAAGCTGGGGATGGAAAAAAAATTGTCCCTTCCGTCCTCTGTGACTGACAAAAAATGTAAAGATATAATAATACTGTCTCCCATGTGTAATTTTTCACCAAAACAGATGCTGTTGAACAACTTAGTCTACCAGCAAAATTTACACCTCAAAATGCAGGAAATAGTGTTTCAGAAGGGCTGAATTTCAAAATTTTCCAGGGAGTAAAAAATCAAGGGGACGGAAAATAATTTCAGGCTGGCTACAACCCTGCTACAATCTAAAGGACAACTTTTCATAAAGTCACTTGATGAGAACCAGACAAATATTGGCTTTGCCCAAGGTTGGCACCATAAATATAACCACATTTACATTTACATATACTGGCTTTTGGCGTGGTTTTTCGGATCGATGACGGAGGGTGAATAATTGAGTTCAACCCCTTGTGCAAACCTTGTCCTCCCACCCAAAATTAACGCAATGATTTCGCTGATTGGATTCAGTCGGGGGGAAACAGTTTTAACAAAGACAAAACGGTCTGGCATGGAAAAAGACAAGTATTGGCAGATGGTGTAAATTGGTAAGTAGGCACATGTACAGCTACATGACCTGATGGAGACTGTTCATGGTGCTGAAAGTTTGGTAGTTGTTCCTTAAAGCCTTCATTTCGACTAAAATTTGGGTCCACAATAGCCTGACATTTCTATTACCTATTCTTCCTGTGCTCCAATACGTGAAGTACAACAAAATGAATACAATTTTACATGACGGACAGGGAAACTATAGAATAATCACACTAGATCATATAAGATGCACAACCATACTAGCCTTGGTACCATCCAGATAGCAGTTTGGTACCATCCAGACAGTCGCTTCTCGCTCCGACTTTTATTATACAATATACATATTGCAGTTGCTACTCTGCCATTCTGTCTGGTCATTCAACCTTGACATCTCATACATCTGGAATCGACCAAATTTTGGACGAGGGTGCTGATTGGTCCCAAAACACAAGTGCTCTAGAACCTATTCCTTAATTTGCTCATTTTTTAACAGACGTCATCACCAAAAGATTTGAATGTTAAGTTGAAACATACATGTAAGCAAGAAGCAAACATAGGAGCAAACACCTACCCAGATGGTACCTAGGCTAGTGTTCAGTAGGATGTAGCAGACAAACTAGTATCGCATCACTTCTCTGTTAATATCACAACTTGGCTGCTTCCCAACCTTCCCATACACACACATCTATGTGTTGATCTAACTGGTAATGTGAAGTCAACCTTGTTAACGCCAATACGATTCCTCTGCCAACTTTAAGTGACATCAATTATGCTAAAATACCCTGTACAGTATCTGTACTTTGTTGAAGGTTAGACATCAAGGTAACACATGATACGCTCCAGCAACTGGATTATGGTTTTAGAGTATCTGTGCTTCCAAAAACAAGACTTTGGTATGAGAAATAACTGTGTCCATGTAAACCAGTCATTTTTGATACAGGTTGTAAATAGCTGTAACATGGATTTGTATGACATCAACTCTCAGAATTCTATTGGATGCCACAATACTGCCACATGAGAAAAAATACGTAATTTTAAGTTTTAAAAAGAACTGTACAAAACAGAATCAGTAATACACTTCAGATGTTGTGTTGAAAACAATTTTGAGAAGGACTCTGTGACATTTTTAATGGGCAGTATTATGGCGGAAAAATGAGAGTTGATGTTATAGGCTGAAAGCTTGTATGTAGTTTGTATGTTCATTGTAGTTGTTACACAAGACTAGGTACTTATTAACTAACTGCATTTTGTATGATAGCTTCTGTACTGGAATGAATTAAGTATCCAAGTTTCTCTTGCTACACAAGTTCACAGACACTGTCAGGGAAAAAAAATTGCCATTAAATGGAGTAGAGAAGATCACTGCAGAAGTCATTGCCCAAAAACTTTGTTAGATCCATAGATTCGATGCACAGACTGCGAGGCTCCACATCAAATCATTTCAAAGGCTCCCTTGGAGTCGGAAAGCCCCGACATAAAAAGTCATGCAGACTGCAATCTATCTATAAATCCCACATAGGATTTGAGATGAACAACCCCAGACCCAAAATGCTTCTCCGAAAAGGTCAGACAATCCCCTCGGGGGGTAGCATCAAAAGGATGGATGACCGATGGTCTGCACATGAAAGAATTCTATCAACTGTTTTGTGTCTGAAACATTTCTGATGAATTTCTGTCTTCAACTTTTCCTCGTGAAATACTTACATACAGAAGTTCTCCTTCTGAAGACATCAATAACATTACAGGAGACACACTAGTGTTTTATGGCTATAAAGGCACATACAAAGGTACACATAATTCACAGATACATTAGAAGCTGGTCAAATTTTTCATTAAGCTGCCTTTATAAAGTCTGAGTGCGGCAGACAGAATTTACAGTGACTGTCCCAGTGCCCACGACGGTACTGAACTTTACTGGATACCAAGGGTGAGAGTATGAAAGAAAGGCCGATGATTGATGCACTTCCATCCAAAGGCTTATGGTTATGTTCTTTTAAGTTCTTCAAAATTCCTCTTCTTATCAAGTCATCCTTGCCAAAACAAACACAGCTCAGGTTCTCTTCTTTCAAGACTAAGATGCATTTTTATAAGTGCATACCTCAACTTTAGAAGTTACTGTCCTCAGCGTTGAATCTGCAATGATCTCCTAACTTTGCAATATTGCTTAAAATAAAAATTTCTGTATTTATCATGTAATCCTTTCCAAAACAAATACAGCCAAGGTTCCCCGCTTTCAAGACTCAGATCCAACAGTGCATCTCTAAAAGTTACCGTCCTCAGCGTTGAATCTGCAATGATCTTTTAACTTGGAGATATTGCCTAAAATAAAAATTTCTGCATCTATCAAATCATCCTTGCCAAAACAAATACAGGCAAGGTTTCCTGCTTTCAAGACTCATATGCATAAGTGCAAACCTCCATCTCGAAAAGTTACTGTCTTCTGCGTGGAATCTGCAATGATCTTCTAAGTTGGAGATATTTCTTAAAACAAAAATTCCTCTACATATCAAGTCATCCTTGCTAAAAGAAATACTAACCAAGAAATGATTCACTGCTTTCATGACTCAGATACATAAGTGCAAACCCCCATCTCGAAAAGTTACCGTCCTTGGCGTGAAATCTGCAGCAATCTCTTGCCCCCCAGCCGGTGATTAATGCGTCGAGATTAGACCGGACAGTTGAAAGACGAGGTGCGAGCGCGAGGTCCGTACCTTCGTGACCTCCAGGTTCTGATTATGAGTCTCTCCTGATCTGACCAGTGTGTGCGGTGACCTGGAGGTCATGCGAGTACTCTTGCCCTGCCAGAAGTCTCGTCTGTGGAGAATTCGTGATGAGGAAAAGTTGACAAGGTCCACACCAGACAGATGGTACGAAAACCCGGTTCAGCGGTTAGGAACCTAATTCTGACCCAGAAGGTCAAAAGTACAATTCACTCTCAACTCACTCCTTTTATTTTTAGAATAAGGTATGGCGGTTGTATTTGCTTTAGGTATAAGTGAACCTTTAGGTAGTAGGTTTGGATTAAGTGATGTTAAGGTGTAAATAGTCTCAATGTATTGTTTTATGTAACGTGTTTGTCTTATGACTCCAGGAAGACTAGTGATGCATTGTCTGAATCGTACTCACTAATGGAGATCTTCTGAATAAACAAAACAATAAACAATAAACACTGCTGCCCCCACTCACAAGACTTGCATTGTCGGGAAATTGAGATACAGTCCACTGTTCATTAACTACTTGTCAAGCTGGTTTTAAAATGAATGATTTTTTAAAAATTAGAAACGGGAAAGGCCACATTTCCAAAGGCGAGAAAGAACTACAAAAAAATGTATGTCAAACATGCAATACCCTGTTTGCACTGTTGTATATATAAGGTATTTGTTTGAGAAGGGAAAATAAGAATAGATCAAGAAAACTTCCTAGGTGGGACATGAATACATCCACAAGAGGTTTTTTTAAATATATACTGATATAATGCACATATCATGACGTTATCAGCCTTTCTACGATTTGATTGGCTAGGGAAAGAAAGCAGCAAGTAGGCAAACAAAACCAATCAGTTTTCCTTTGGAAAGTTGGTCAAAAGGCAGCCATTATACATTTGTACATGACGTGAATGAACAAGCAGTCTGGAAAAGAAAAAGCACATGGTAATTTGCAAACTGAAGATAAGGGATTAACGTCCGTAACTCTTCTGTGGTCTCTCCGGAAAGGGCACCTTCAAAACCTTTATGGCATGTTAATTGGGCACAGGTGGTGAAGGATCAGGAAACTACTGTAAATGCAGAAACTTTTGCCGTGGTTTAATGTTCGCGGTTTTCTCGGTGGCCGCTTCACTGCGAACTTAAAACCACCGCGAAGATTTTTCCATGGCAGTAAGAGACTACAATAATTTATTCCGCAAACTTAAAACCACCACAAAAAGTCCTTTTTCCCACTACCGCGAAATTGAATCCAAGCGAACTTAAATGCATTACAGTATTTGATGAAATCTTCTCTAATTTGCATAATGAGTCTCATTCAGATGATTTAGTGTTGGGTCATGTGGCATTTCTGTAGTGTTTTGGAAAATGACCCAGAGTTCAAACCCTGTCATGCTACCAATCTTGTGCCCTTTGGAAAGGCAATTAACACAGGTTTCCTCAC
This sequence comes from Branchiostoma floridae, assembly GCF_000003815.2. NCBI lineage: Eukaryota > Metazoa > Chordata > Leptocardii > Amphioxiformes > Branchiostomatidae > Branchiostoma > Branchiostoma floridae. The sequence continues at coordinate 16,212,664 of NC_049989.1, read as the reverse complement.
TCCACCCAGGTGTAAAAATGGGTATCTGACTTTGGTTGGGGAGGGAAAACTAAAAAAACAGTCTAAGGAAAGGGTAAGACTCCACTTTCCAATACCGTGCTCTAGACACAGTAGACTGCCACTACAGCTTCAAAAAGGTCATGAGACTACCTTCCTTTGAAGGCTCACTACTTGGACTATGCACGCACAGGGCAGGACATTTTTGTGTGAAACACGAAACACAAAATCTGCAATTTGTGGGAAAGTGAATATTCTATGCAAAGTGCTTTGTAATGAAGGGAAGAGCCACATGATGCTTGCACTGGTATCTATATTGTAGCAGGAGACAGATGGGTAGAAATGAATCCTTATCCTTGTAACAGCTATACATAAAACTGGATATTTGTAAACAGTATGTGTCAAGGGCAAAAAAAAAAGAAAGGTGGACTGAAAGTAACTGTGCTTGGAACCAAGAGGTACACTTCTAGGTTTCAAAATTTTGTCACATGCTCTGTGTGATAGAGTCGAGACTAACTGCTATAAATTCAGAACCAAGGCCATGAATCAATAGATCTGATTTTTGCTTCAACCGCAAGGAAATGAAGTATTTTTGGTGCATCTGTGTGTCTCACCTATGTGGGGGTGATGCCTATAGTATCTCTGGGTGCATTGGTTGTTTAAATTGCTTTAGATAACAGTTACTATTTTTTCCAGGGATGTCCCTGTAGCTCAACAGGTAGCAGGCTCACAGTTGAACTCCTGGTTCCAGTTATTAGTTGGTAACTAGGATACCCCAGTTCTAATCCTGGCACCAGTCGAATGGGACTTGCAGGGTCTTTGAGAAGAGGGTCCTATGTGGGGGTCCCATGTCTGAGGAGGTGCCTAAAGTACATAAAAGGGGATAAGGCTAGCAACCCCTTGGCCTCCCTGTAAAAATATGGTGGACAGCCACTCTAAATGTGAAAAGAAACCCAGTTACAGAAACAGCAAGTAAACATATTTTCTATGTGCCACAACAAGGGTCTGAGCAAATGAACACATGAACCACTTTTCTATACTGTTTTTCCGCAGTAAAACTTCGGAGCAACCTAACTGTTCAATTTCCCGTGAGGAGCACAGCCTACCTGTAAAACTCAATAGCCACACAGCAAATGGTCCGTAATAATAGCATAGCAGGACAGTATCAACTTTCCTCGGAGTGCAGTCTATCATTTCACAGTCTGATGGCGACTGTAGATATATATGTGCACTTGTCAGCGGCGCTGGCGCCATTTCATCCCAGTTTGACGGCCGTGTGACAGCTATGAATATCGTACAAAGGCTCCAACCACGTCGCATCCATCAATCAAGCGTAAAGCCACCGATTCTCTCCCCGGGGTGACAAACTTGAGTTTGATGCACCTCAGAGCGTGGCTATGATTTAGGCTTTGATACACGGCCACTTACGCCATGCTTCAAAGTAAAACTGCCACTTAGATGGCTGGTGCTCTCGGACCGATGCCCCTTAGTCGCTTTATTCTCTGTCCCGTTAGACGGAGGAATGCCATTTGGTTCCAGCATACGGACCGGGAAACCTCAGGACATGCACAGATGGAAGAGTTTTCCACGGGAATACGAAGTACAGGTTGAGATGCACAGAGCAGGCCTTAACATCTGGAAACTACGGAGAGATGCTCCCAGGGTTGTAGCCAGCCTGAAATCATTTTCCGTCCCCTCTATCTTAAATCCTTTCAAGTGGCCAAGGTTTTGAGGAGTAGATTTTCTTGGTTAACTAAGCTGTTCAATGGCTTCTGTTTTGGTGAAAAATTACACAAGGGAGGCAGTTTTAAAATATCTTTACATATGGATTCTTGTCCATCACAGAGGATGGAATGGGCAAAATTTTTTCCATCCCCAGCTGCAAAATTCTGCCGAAGGACGGAAGAAAAGGTGCTGGCTACAACCCTGGATGCTCCATAACTAACTAACCAGCCCATTTCAGAGCCTGACAGAGAAGATGGTTGTGTAATAGGCTAGGACACTGCCTTACCAGCTTTACAATTCATGCGAACGCCTGCTGAATTTTTAGGTCGGTCAGAGCTGTGACAGACTGAGAAAGGCTCTTAGTGTCACTGGCTAAAGACAATGGATGCTGTCTGAAACATCTGACCATTTCCAAAATCATATCCAGTTGCTTGAGTAACTGTTTACTGGTGTGTGTTTTTTATTTGTTCAGTTCTTCTTCTTTTAAGTGAGAAACCTCATTTGGTTGAGGACTCAGGCACTGGGGTGAGGGGATCATTTATCTAGTTTGGCATAAGGACAGTTGCAAGTTCAGAGTCCTCCCCAGAGGATGGAATAACGGAGACTTTTGGAATTTAGTGTGTTTCTTCCCTATTTTCTTGGTTAGTGTTACTAAAATTAATGACAATTCACAGATTTTTTGTGCCAAGTGGCATCACTTTTCCAGTGGGCATTGTCTGCAAAAACTTGTGAATGGGAGATGACCAAAACAATAGTCATTTTGCCACTTCACAACAAAGAAACCAGTATAATATATCATACTTCTGGTACTTGACACCCTCTGTCATTTCAAAATGAACCAATTTTCATGAAAGCGCAGCGCGTTGGTTCAGGTTATTTTTGCCAGCCCCTCCACTATACTACTGAAAAATTCTGGGGATAACCCTGAAGTTGTTGCCATCTGCGGATGGACATTTGGGTCAGTACTTTTACAAAGCCTCGTTTCAAAATACTTAGACATGCTTTCCTATGGGCCAGCTTTAACATTACCTCTGAAGTCTGATGTCAACTATCTACACATTTTAAATCCATTTACCTACCAATCCTAAAAACAGTTATGAAGAGATGACTCAAATTGGTTTAAGGTTCTAATCACTGGATAACCTAAAGGATGACACATACAGCTCTTTTCCTCACGAGCACTTAATATTATCCAATTAATCAGAGAAAGTTTTATCTGTGTATGATCTGCACAATTATGTAGTAGTAGGATACCTTAATCAAATCAAAGCAAAGATGGGGTAACATGGCCTGTGTATGATGTAAACAAAAGCAAACATTTTATGCAGTGGCCTACCTTATCGTATAATCTATAAGAATATTATATTACATTTGTGTAAGGCCACACCAAGTTTATTTGTTGTTTCTCGGAGTTTTTTCAGAAAAAAATTGGGTCAGTCAGTAAAAAAAAAAAAATTTGCAAAAAGTCGGGGATAGGAGAGATCAAGGGGCTTACTCAAGTTACAGTTAATTTAGGGGGTCCCTGGTAGCAAAGTCCAAAGTTTGAAGAAAAACCATAAATGTACCGTCCAAAATAGACACGTACAGCTACTGGATTTTAAGGTCCATAGTTAATTAGAGAAAGGAGAGGCAGTGAAATTTGGTCAACACGAGGTGTGACCATCAATTTGAAAAGTTTTATTTTTTCAAATCGGAAAAAATATGGTCGGGAAATCGGAGAAACAACGAATAAAATTGGTGTGGCCTAAAGATGAAATGTAAACTTTCATAAACGAATTATTGTTTTTTCAAGGGAAATAAGGCTACACTTTCCATGGTATCCATCTTTCTGCCTATCGTATAGCTCCAATTCTTCTTTCCCAACAAAGAACGATAATTTCGATAAAAGGCCATTGGTGACTGTCTGAAATTGAATAGAGCCCTCTAAAGGGTCGCAGTAATTCTATTGGACATGAAGACCAATACCTTTCAGGATAATTCAGAGCATTTCCATTAGAAATTTTGCAAGTCTCCTTACATTACGCAGCCCATCTTCTCCTTAAGGCCTAAGAAAAGAAATGTTGTGTTTCCTGTTTCAGTCCTGAAAAAAATAGCGTCGGTAGGTAGGGATGTGCATCTTCTTTTTTTTTAAATATCTTTTTTTAAGACTTTGGCCAAAACTCTAGTGATCCAATACAGTTTCACAAAGTTAAACTGAAATACATGAGGACACTTACATTTTCAATGTCAAATGTTCAATTTTGTGCATAATACTAGTTACAAATCTGTGGACACATTCATTCTTCATTATATAGGACAAGCATTTTTTTACTTGAGTAGCAAGCAGGGTGAAGAAAAAAATTCATGACTGAAAACTATGTGACTCCACTGTCCACTCCAAAAAAAGTCTAGGGACGGCAGGTTTTTCTAGGGTAGGTCGGGAAACAGGGAACACAACATCTTTTTCCTAGTCGTAAATAAGTTTGAGCCCTCTACGAACAGAATGATCACAATCTGATCGTGACTCAATGTGAGACAATTGTGAGGCTGCATATTAAGAAATGAAATCCAAAGCACACACATGCACTTGCACTACACCAGTGTGTTTCCACCAGTAATTAGGGTCAAAGCACATTATGAGTATGAAATAATAAAGGAGAGGGAACTTTGTTAAGAATAGCAGGTAGAATACTTCATAGTCAATTTCATACAGTCATATAACTTACAGAAGAACTCCAAAGACACACACATACTGGTAACCTTGGGCTATAATTAATAACCATGACCAGTGCTCATAAATCTTTTATCACCTTCTGACAGTCTTCACAATGATAAATGGATTTTCTTGACAAGAAAGACCAAGGACGTGAATCCGATGATAACAAGTCTCCCTTGGTGATGAATGACAAGCAGTGGTTTATCAAGGCATAAGCCATAGATAATATGTGAAAAGAAGTACAACTTCATGATAGGTTGCTGAACCTCAGACTATGGACAAGCATGATGCACGAAGTTTTTTGTTGGTAAATAGTGAAATCAGGGCTCGAAATACCACCTGCACATACAGGTTAGTGCAGGTAAAATTGGACCTGTGCAGGTGTTTCTGATGCACCTAACCTGCACTGGTCCATGTTTAATACATAAATGTCCTATGGTGCAGGTCTATATGGATTGTTATCAACTGCATTGACTGTTACTTATGAAGTATAAAAGAAAAAATAGCAATGTTTCCTGAACAATTTTAGCATGATCCATGCTTCCTAGATACAGACTCAGCGTGGTAAAACTTGTCTGGTGCAGGTAATTTTCAATGTTACCTGCACCAGTGCAGGTATGCCAGAAGAAGTATTTCGAGCCTTGATATTGTATATTCTATTTATTTATTTATTAATTCATTGGCTTACATTATATATTACATTGTGTGTTCTAAAATGAAATATAACCAAATCAAATGATAGTAGAATAGCAGATGACATCAAATTCTAGAAGAAGACCTTTTTTAATCAAAGACTTACATCTGACATGTCCCCATCTATCACAATGAACAAAGCCCACCAACCTTCCCTCAACCGAGACGGGGGCCGATACCGACTGCCAAGCACCTTTGACCCTTTGCTGACGTCACACTGCCGTTCCGAATGTGTGACTTAGGTGTTGGGTCATTTCAACTTGAGAAGGATCAGCAGAGGACTGCTTGAAAGCTTGTTGGTAAGCGGTTTATTTTGTGCACGGATATAAAGTTTTAAAATTGTTATAATTATTAACTTAACACTGAACAATCTGTTGATAGCCTTACCTGGTCCACCTGCTAGGCAGGCCCCCAAACTGATGAAGGAATGGCCTGCTTCAAACTTGGAACTGTGGCCTGGTAGAGAGTCTAGAAAGAACAAAAACAAGAATGCATGATAATCTCTTCATACTTTATAGTCCAGAAAGGACAAAAACAAGGAAGTATGACCTTTTCCTCCTGTTATAGATACTACAGAAAAAAACTCTCTATTCCCTATCCTAGAAAATGTAACTGTCATTCAAATGTGGTACCTGCATTGCACACTGTTGTTACTACTGTACAATATTAATGTCAAGAGAATTTATCTAGATTTAGTTTAGCAAGGCAAGAATTTCTACAATTCTCATTGTATGAATCGAAAGAATACTAGTACTGTACACATTGGTCATATGGCTAAGTTTCATATATAGTTATGCCATTAATAAAATCACTGAGACAAATATATCACTAATCAAAACCTAATCACTATTTGAAAACCGTTACAGACTGAGAGTATTTATCATGCACAACTCCAATCAACCCAAAGTACAGTCCAGACACCAGGCTTTTAGCTAGGAATTTTTTTTAGGGTGTACATCTGTAATGTGTTGTACTCTCCGCACTGCGCGGCAGAGCCGCGCGACGAGCGCCGAAGGCGCGAGCATTGTAGGGGGGTCCGGGGGTATCCTCCCCCGGAAAATTTTTAAATTTAAAGCCTCTGAAAAGCTATTTCCTGCATTTTGAAGTAGAATATAGCCAAATTTTTGTCTTTGCTGCATTACTACTTTTGTCCTGAGAATGGGAGGTATGTGTTCTTGATTAGAGGTGGGTATGGCTTAAAGAATACATGAGGTAATTTTCAAGTAATATAACACTGATTCCTTACAATATAATGTTTCATGAGTTAATACATACAATCAGAGAGAGTAAATTAACCTCACTGCTAAAGGTGATGTTACATATATAACAACAGCAAGCTAAAGAAGTCTACAAGAAAATCTGCAAACCAACAGAGGAGAGAGTGTAGCCAGGACTGCCAGGTACATCTTATATTTCTTTTGTGTATCTACTCTGTTAAGAACATAGCTGAAACTAAATGCACTGAAAAGTTACTTGTAGCCTGTAACATCAGCGTTAACTTTATACAGTACAGAAAAATATGTGTACAAACATTTAATTCATCGAAAATATATAGCAGAAAAGATGTGCTCCAAGGGCAAATTAAGCGAAATTTTCTCAACAAACAACATCCATGTATCAATATTTTGAAAATAAAGACTGCAACAAAAGTAATATCTCAAGTTACCGTGAAAAAATCGCGACCTCCGTTCAACATTTTCTACGAATTCAGTGCCGAAACCGCCCCCCTCCCCAGTATGTCATCGTCACATTAGCTGTTGTTTTTCCCACATTCCACCGACAAACAAGCAAAAAAACCTCCAAAACAATCCTATACATGTACTTATCACCAATGACTTCAGGCATTCGACGAGTTTTCGTAAACAAATCAAAGTTTTCACGCTTCCCTGCGTGATTTTTCCCGCGAAAACAGCGGGGATATCAGATATTCCACCAATAATGGCGCCCGGGCGCGCTACGTCACGCCGAAATGGCCAATGGGGTGCGACTCTCGCGATTCGCGAGATGTGAGTTGGTGCGAGACTTGAGGTAGAATCACCCAAAATGGCAGCTCGGTGCTCGGCGCTCGGCCCGGAATCGGCGAATTTTGAACTTTGAGCGAAGTTTCCGGGGGAAAATAAGGGCGTACAGAAGCCGTACATCCAAAAAACAGGGCGTACATTTTGTGATATTTTTATTAAAGGGCGTACATTGTACGCCCGTACGCATTGCTAGCTAAAAGCCTGCCAGACACCCAAGCAGGACATAATGTCATAGAAAACATCAGTGACGACTTAGAGTTAGACTGCCCATCAGTATCCACTTCACACAGCACCTGTACTGTACTGTATTGTAAAAATCGATTCAGTGTAGGTCCAAAATACCAAATAATGAAATACCGATACTAAAACGATAACAATTTACATCAAGTATGTGGTTATTTTGTGACTGACTATGCATTCATCCTGCCACAAAGACGAACATTTAGCACCGGAAAAGACGTAAAATGCCTCGCTGAAACTTGAAATCTGAGCCACATTTGGAATTGAAATCTCTTGACCTCATGATGCAGTCATGGCCTCAGGTGACACCAAAGTGATACCTAGCTAGGGACAGCTTAACTAATACGCAAGAGATCTTTCAGGCGGGGAGTTTGGCTCAGGTACAAGTACAGTTTGTTCTTATGTTCATTTATCCTACCCATCTGGGGAACTGTACATTCAAATCTTTTAGTGGTGAAGTCAGTTACTGAGCAAATTACGGAACGAGTTCTAGAGCACTCATCCAATGACAACAGGCCCTCCCGCAAGCAGACAGAAGACGTTTTGGGTGTTGGAATGCCTGTTCAAACAAGCACTTGCACCCATTCCTTAATTCAATCATACAAACCAGAATTTGGACAATTCCAGACATTAGAGGTTCCCAGATGGAACAGCAGAGAAGCTACTGTTTATAGTGTATGATAAAAGTCAGAGCGAGAAGAGACTGTATACAGTGTAAAATAAATGTTGGAGCGAACTACTATCTGGATGGTACCCAGGCTAGGTATGGGTGTAAGAAGGGTATTAAAACAACGTTCTAAGAACGCTTCCGTTTCACGTCTGCACCTGCGGACGAGGCTCGGAGTGCAGGTGTTCGATGTTGAATAGGGACGTTTGCTCTTGTTCGCAGGTGTGGTATTCGAATGCGTTCGAGATTTTTAACAAAGTTCAGTTGAGTTTCGCCATCCAAGGTGTACATGTACAGTCGTGTTCTTCGTTTGTCCGTCTACCACCGTGTTTTATGTGTCCTAAACCCGCTGCAATGACCGAAAATCAGGGAAACAATACCACCAACCCCCATTCTCCACATGGGTAGGAACCTGTACCTAGATGTCTGTACCAGTTCGGCGGTACCTGTACCTATACCTGATGTAAAATTTAGGTACGCAGCCGTAGTGACAACTGAATAATAGCCTTGTGCCCAGGCTAGGAGCAGCTGGTAAGGACTGATGAACACTATCCCAAAAGGCAGATTACATCTGTTAGATTAATTAAACCATTAATAATTCTACTGGCAGCTGAAACTTTGAAAGAAAGGGGCAATGTTACTGTAAATGCCATAACGTTCGTGGAAATTTAATTTCCTGGTAAGGAGAAAATAAAGTGTTTGTGATAAAGCTACAGCCACATACCGTACAGTTGAAATGGTTTTATCAACCTATGCTCACAGTTTTTGCGTTGGACACTTTACCACGAAAACCATAAACTATAAACCAATGCAAAAATTCAAAGAATTACAGTATTCTGTGCGAGAATCCTTTGGGGGATAAATAATAGTAAATGAATAGTAGGAAGGGATGAATAATTTGCCCAGAGAGTTAGTTGGTCCATTTGGTAGGAGAGGACAACACAGAGAAATATATACAATCGAAGACCTATTGAGATTGATTTCAAGAACCTATCTTTGTAGTTTGATAGTGTAAGTTATGCTTCCAATCTTTCAAACAGCTCACATACGCGTAGGAAAGTTTTGATGTGATATATGATTCTATCTAAGGCTATGTGTAACACCATGGCATGTAGACAATAAGTCTGCCACAGGTAATCCTCATAAGCTCCTGTGTTTCCTGTGCCAGCAGTCACACATTCAACACTGAACAAAGTATGGTTGAAGTTAAACTTGACTCAAAGTTAAAGCAGGGCTCGAAATACTACCTGTATTTGCAGTTTACTGCTGCAGGTAAAATTGGAGCTGTGCAGGTATTTCTGGTGTCTACCTGCACCTAATCTGCACTTGTCCATGTACTGTGTTTTATACATTTACAGAAACGTCATATGATGTAGGTGTATAATCATGGATTGTTATTAGCTGCATTGACTGTTACCACCTATAAAGTATAGAAACAAGAGCTTCTGAAAAAAGCTAGTCTTTCGCTTACTTATATTGTGTAGGTAAAATTGTTTGGCATAGTTTGGTCAAGCGTGGGTGCCAAGTCTGCAACGTTGGCAGCTCTGGCACAGTTTGGTCAAGTGCTAGGTTATATAACTGTTTAGTAAGGTAGTGGTTCTCACAGAGTATATTTTACTTGAACTGTATAATAACACAACTGCATGAATGATGTTAACTTTATTCGGATTGTTTCGCTGTTAAGAACGGCTCTGTTACAGTACAACAGGGTTTTATGAAAGTGCACTGTAGTAATCAAATTTATCAGTAGATGTGTCCTGAATTTCTGCAAGAACAAACAAAGTATTGTCACCATAAACAACTGAACATAAAATATTAACATGGCATATACAGTAATGGAAATATTTTTTTTAATGGCAAGATCATGTGAAAGGTAGATATTTTAAACTAAAACAGGTCCGTGGTATGTTTAATGGAACGTTTCGTTTCTTTTAGTAACGCAATTATGCTTTTACTTGACGGAGTCGTGACGTCACGCGTCAGACTCACTCCGTCGAGCTCGGTCAGAATCTTCCCTTTCGAAATTATAAATTAAATGTGGGTAATTCTATTTTCAACGCATCCGAGGGCTACTATTTTGCTGAAAGAAGTTTGTTACACGAAAATAGCCTGAAATTTCTTAGAGTAAGAAATTTCCGAATACGCCCCCCTCCCACACCATGTCAGATGCGGCGCACGCATCTTACACAATTCTAGATTTTGTAGCGGTGATTTTCCATAAAACAAAGTAAATGACATGTCAAACTGTTCTCTACAATGTCTGTTTTATTATAACCAAACAGCGAACATGTTAGTTTATAAATTGTATACAATCTTACGAAGAAATCCTCACCGTTCACATCCGTCTCTGCAAATTCCTGCTTATAAGCCATACAGAAACCAAGCAGCACATTCATGGTAGGCCGATACGTATGTCATAACGTTACATACCGTCGAATCTGCAGGGTAGAATATCTCGCTAGCACGATATGGCATGGACCGCAAACCAAGCAGCACATTCATGGTAGGCCGATACGTATGTCATAACGTTACATACCGTCGAATCTACAGGGTAGAATATCTCGCTAGCACAGTATGGCATGGTCGACCCGGACGGACGGACGGACAGACGGACAGAAATCTAATATCGGTCTGATTGCCTTTCGCCGCGGAAGCGCGGCGAAAGACAAAAAATAGCAATGGTTCCTGAACAATTTTAGTATGATCCATACTCCCTAAATTCAGAGTGGGCTGAGAGTGGTGCAGGTAAAATTTGTCTGGTGCTGCGTGGTGCAGGTAATTTTCAATGTTACCTGCACCAGTGTAGGTATGCAGAAAAAAGTATTTCGAGCCCTGTAAAGTAAGTTTTAGTGACAGTGAGTACATCTGTCAAAAAACTTTACAGCTCAGTGCACTCGCAAAGCTCAGTCATACAGTAGAGACATACTGGGACACTTTTCTATTGTGATTCCAATGTATGACTGAAGGATACACATGTGAAACTCAGTGGAAAACATATATATAGCTTATATCCATGACCAATTGCTCCACCCACAGAAACACAATGACCTGCCAGCCTGCTGTCTGCTATGCTCCCCTCCTAGGAGTGATTGATTACCATGAAACTCATGAGAAACACATTGGAATGACAGTCTCTAATTGGCCATAACCTTTCAGATATATATATCCTCCAAAACGAACATAAAGAACCCTCTGGCTGGGGAAAAAGGGGAAGATACACACAGGAGATATCTCCTCTTCTGCTGGGGGTGTTTCCCCTGAGTTAAAATGATTATTGAACTGAGCTTTGCAAGGACATATTTTGCTTACGTCATACCTACGCACTTATGAACTTGACAATCTTGCGGTTTACCTAAATGGGATATTTCAACTGTCAGCCCCATATTGGATCCTCATCAGAGAAAATATCATTTCATCTAAATGGATACTTATTACCAGTAATTTTGTACAGCCATCTGCTCTGAAATTACCATTGGAATAATGATGAATTTACTTCCTGACTGAACTTGGCTGAGAGACTTGGCAATCATAATCTGTCCACATTCTGTATCTGTATCTGTATCTATAGCTGGTACAACCGCCCTTCGGCGTGACACACCAGCTTCGCAGGCACGTGGCGTGGCAGCAGCTGGTTATATTACACCGAACGACCCGTCACACCTAACTTTTGCACATCTATCTGCAAGTGTTCTTTAAAACTATCCAAAGAAGATGCCCCTACTGTGCTTGGTGATAACATATTCCACTCTACGATAGTTCTGGGAAAATGAGGATTTTTGAACACATCAATCCAACATTGTGGCATCATGTTGGCATAACAGTTATGGTGTTTGGTCCAGAAACCTAGAACCTCTTTACCTGACTTTCTTCACTCCATCCAGGTGTAAATATGGGCACCTGACTTTGGCTGGCAGTAGTGGAAGGAGAGGGATGGGCTCTGCCTTCTATTTCAATACTGTGCCCTAGACACAACACACTTACATTACACCTACAGTCTTAAAAAGGCTACAGTAGAATGGGACTACCTTTACCACATAGGTAATTCTAGTACTTAATTCAAAACACAAGGCATTCAAATTATCACAATTTCCTGCACTCAGTGTGCACTGTCAGTGGCTGGGCATATTGAGGTACATTGTACATGCACGTGTGAAAATACAGATAGACTAGGCAGTACTGAACCATTTTAAATCATCAAATTTGACACTTTTATGGTTGACCAACAGAGGCCAAAAATGTTTAAACATGAAAAAAAAAAAAACTACAAAAGGGGGAGGAGGCACAAGCCAATCTTGACTCCTTTTGTATTCTTGGAGCAACAAAATACTTGCATGATATTCTAATTATGCCAATCATCTATAATATAATGGACACTAAATATGATATGAGTCTGGGTTTTAACGTATGGAAGCTATCCTAATCAGTTTTATGATAAAATATCGGCGTGTTGTTTTCGCCTTTATTTTTGGGTTGGCGGAAACGGCTGCCCGGTCGGTCGGCGGAAACTGCTGCCCGGTCCGGTCCGGATGTTGGTTTTGGGGGTTTCGAGTATTGCATACAGCAGTGTAAGTGAAGTAAACAAAATACCTACTTAAATATTCCATAACGGTTGTTAGATGTTGCTGTATGTTCAAAGGAAGCTGGCCAAATTACTTATCTTTTGAAAAAAAATTAATTTGACATTTCTTGGTAAGATTGTCCCCAGCTTCTGCTATTAGAACGTCCCCCAGTACAGAACGTCAGAAGTTCGCTACGTCAAGCGCTTAGGGTTGTACAGAGTGGCGGTCCTTTGATCTATTATCATATGTGCCGGGCGCCGGCGACAAAATCAATCAATTTTGACAGCACTACCGTGCCGAGCTGTCTGACGTGTCCGAGGAGAAACTATCTCTAAGAACTGTAAAATAATTCAAATTTAGTTAAATTAATACTAAAATGTACATTTACAAACGCGTGGATTCAATTTTTTGTGTCAGGTTCTGGTTTAAACTAATGTAGTCAATTATACATTAATTATGTACGATGTTTTCACATACTTCACACGAAAACAGCTCCGCCGTAGTCTTTCCTCCCCGTAAGCAAACTTGTCACCGAACATTGAATTCTTGAAAGATCAAATTGGCGATTTCACCAGTGTCTGAAGATTTCCCCCACTGCAATTCTTTGATTGATCACGATACTATTCTCACATGTCGGAAATGATAAGATGATAAAAATAGTAAAGATTTAACCAAGGATTTAACAAATGTGTTCGTGGTCAAAGCATCAGCATAATCCCATTCAGTCTCAGATCGTGTGAAAATGTGTACAAGTTCGAAATTACGCCGTGTTTGCGTTTTCGAATTTCCGAAATTATGGTAATGTTTACGATATTAGTGCTACTGTAAGTTGTAGGGTCAGCCTACACGAGAAATGCACTTAGATCACTGCTGCGATAGTAAGCCATCTTGTTTAAATTTCGTATACTCGAAACCCCCAAAACCAACCTCCAGACCGGACCGGGCAGCCGTTTCCGCCGACCGACCGGGCAGCCGTTTCCGCCAACCCCTTTATTTTGCAGCACAATGCACCAAGCTGCTTTGACAGCGTGCAACAATTTTACAACAGATTCCAGCGACACATCAGCATTTAGGCAGTCAATGAAGACACAAAACAACACTCTAAACAAGGAAGAATATACATCGATCAACTTATGCTACTGAAGATCCATAATAACAATACTACGACATGTTCTTTTACCTGTGTAAGTTTCAACAACACCATCCCTCCAAAATATAATAGGAAAGAAAACAAAACACGTTTTATATCAATACCACAAGAGACACAGTGCTTTTCTAGTTTAACCACAGAATGAAGATTCCATATTGAGAAAATGGGTGTTCTGAAAAGCTGGAAATTTGGGAAAGAATCGCTGAAAAACGGGAGTTTTCTTGTACTCACCTGTTCACGACGTGCGCTACGTACTCGTTTCGTCGGAGTGGGGATAACAAACGGAATGGCGCACTTTTACCTTTCATTCGGGGGTACTAAGAATTATTGAGTAATAATATATAACGTAACAACGCCACAATGATACACAAAATTTCCTGATTTATATATAATATATATGAATATATGTAGTAAACTCCATAATGTTGCCAGTATAGGGTAAAGCAACCTAGTATAGTATAGAAATACATTTTAGCAATCCCTATTATTATTGGTATATTCTTATGACCTCCGGGTCAGATTAATTTCCCGTGATGCAATACGGCTCAAAATGGCGGACAATTTTGAGGTAATTTTTCTGATATTCGTGAAAAGTTTCTAATTTCTTCATAATTTGCTGTTTTGAAATTGCAGTCATAGTATGCTTATAGCTGTCGTTACTGGTTGCCTTTTGCCGGGTGTTGGTGGAACATTTGTGTCATTTATTGCATTCATTTGTTCGCTCCTTGGTTCGTGCAATTACCTAAAACGTGGCCACAGAGCCCACAACAATTTCTCTTTAAAGTTTATATTTTCCCACCGATTTGTACAGGATTATCCTAGAGTAGAGAGTAGAGTAGAGTCCTTCGGTTAGTCAGGTTGTTGTGTAAAGGGGCCTATAATATTTTGACAAATTATAAACATCCTGTCAAAAATTATCATAGTGGACATAGTATATCATTATCATCTATATAACGTTATAGTGCACTATAATAATTGTTGTTGTTGTCAATTGTATCATGTTTTGTTTTAAATATGTCTTGGTACATTCAGTTTTATGCAGTGAATACAGACTTCCTGTCCTATGCTTTTATGATGTCTGCTTGCTAATACAGTACTTTTATTTTTCACCTAAGACTGTCCAATAACCAACAAATTAAACTGGTGTGGCCTTACTAGTAGTGATGTTTTTCTAGCTCCTATAAAAAGTTACAAAATCATGTTACAATGTCACATAATAATTCTTATCAACAGACACATTCGACACATGTTGTCAATAATGCCAAAATTGTTATTATAATTTATAGAGAAATTATAAACAAAAAAATTGCCACAATGTCAATTTGACAAGAACGACCTGTCAATCATGACAATTCTTTTCTGTGCATAAAATTAAAAATCCATATTGTCTAAACTGGATAAAATACTCCGTACCTGGCTACTTTACTCTACTCCACTGTTATTGACAGGAACATCCTGTCTATAGCATCAGCCTGCTCCAAATACTGTAAATGCAGAAACTTTCGCGGTGGTTTTATATTCACAGTTTTTGCGGTAGCCGCTGAACTGCGAACGTAAAACCACCTCAAACATTTTTCCATGGCAGTAAGAGACTACAGTGCAAGGTGCTACCGTGATCTTAAAACCACCGCGAAAAGTCATTTTTCCCACTACAGCGAAATTAAATGCATTTACAGTAAATGGTACACTTGTTTGGTTGCTACTACTTTTATCTTTTACTTTTGTCTGAAAAGCAAAACTACGTACATATCAATAATTATTATTTACGAGTGCACCTTAGGTTGGCCCTACTTTGCTATATCCTTAGAAGTCACTGCACATAAATGTAAATAGAAACAAATTTTGTAAACTTCTATTGCAAAATGCATTGTATAACATTTGTTACGTACTTGTAAAACAGCATTGGGGATTTTACAAGCTCAGTCATTTTCCACGTCATAAACTGGATTACATCACACCTATTCGATTCTCGGATTTAAAAAGAATATCCTTTACTGGAAAATATAACGAAAACAAATCCCGTGGACTTAGGTTTATGCCTGAGTGAATTCAGTTTTATGGAGTGAATGAAGTCATATTCAAGTTTTCCTCCCTGCCATTTGCTTTTCGCTGTGGCTATTGACACACTCAGTGTGCCAATAGCCAAACAGGCTATTGACACACCGAGATGCCAGTCAGCCAATCAGAGCTTGTAATCTTGTAACATGCCTTTCCGGCAATATTTTTCACAAGCAATAGTTGATTAGACATTGTTCGGAAGATTAGACATTGGAATCTTTGAATCTTGGAATGAACGGACGTATTCAAGTTATGCCCTACATTTGGATACCTGTTAATACAGCCTCCATCGTGTATGTTCGGCGTAGCGTAGTGGATAAAACGTTGACCCGGGAATTCATGATAACAGCGCCGACCCGGTTCGAGTCCGCGCCGGAGTTTTTTCAATTTTTTTTTTTTCAATTTTTCTTTTCCCTTTTTAAACATCAATTTGATATAAGAATATTTTATATATAAACAACTTTTAAAGTTTCTGTTAACAATATAAACCAAAAGTAACACTGACCACAAAACATGTCATAATTTTCGGCCGTGTGGTTCCGGCGCTATCGGCAGCGACTCGGAAGAATATTTCTTTCACATTAAAAATAATGGAGGTAAAACAACAACTATAACTTCGCTTCCTTAGTGATATAAGTTTTGAGGCCGAAAATTCTCCAATACGGCAGGTAAACACAGCTGAGAACGTGTTCCTAACCGATCCAACATGGCTGCCATGATCACATGCGGTGACAGTGAAACTAGCACCCTATTTGATAGCAGATTCCGATGTTTAAAATTGTGCCGTAAACACGTGAAAAAGATCGTATTTTGGGTTGATAATGGACACAGGATGCCATTTGTATTTTTCAGAGTGTTGATTGTCAAATATAATCGTAAGATTTCCTCATTTTAGTGGTTTCTATCACTGGGTGTGTCAATAGCCTAAACAGGCTATCGCCACACTGAGTGTGCCAATAGCCTAAACAGGCTATCGACACACTCAGTGTGTCGATAGCCTCTTAGGCTATCGACACACTGGGTGTGTCAATAGCCTCGCTCTTTGCTTTTTTATGTCTACTTGCTAGTAATGGAATTTTCACCTTATTGAATGTCTGATAACCAAGAAAATAAATTAGTGTGGCCATCAATTTAATTTCTTGGTTCACGGATTTTTTTCATAAAAAATATGGAGCGAGAGGGTGAAATAAAAATAAAGATAAAAATTGTAAAATGGTTGGGGTAAAGGTAACGACTAATCCAAAACATAAAGAAAAAAAGTTTTCAGCTTGAAAAAAGTACAAAAACACTATTATTGGACAGTAACAGCACCTGTACCCACACTTTAAGGAGCTTATAATATAAAGGCCAATTTGCTACACCAGAAAGTTGGTGAATGGTTTCATTAATGGTGAAAATTTGCTGACTGGTAATTCTTATTTTTTTCTCCAAAAAATAGGAGCGAGCGAATCCGTGAACCAAGAAATTAAATTGGTGTGGACTTAGCAATTTTTTTCCTATCTCCTATACAGGCTTACAATGTTATAGTCATCCACAAATAACTTCATTGAATATATAATGATATCATCAGAGTTTATAAGATTCCCCAGTGACCGTTTAATTTAAAATCAGACATTTTATAACCTTGTCATCCATTCAGAGAACATGCATTACTACTTGAGCTTGACATTTCATGAATATGAAATCTCCATTAATTTGTAGAACGAAAAGATGCACCATGAATGTTTTATAGCCAAATGGCAAAGTAAATTCTCGCGAAAGGTTACTGCTTTCGTAACTCGTCAATTTCCGTACATCCCTGAGGAGACCGGGCAGGGTCAGGATGGGAGTCGTTATCCGTCTTTGTTTGTGGCGTAGTTTCTTGTTGGTACGCAAAGTTGATTAGAGCCCGCGGCTGATTTTCCACCACTGGGAACCATTCAATAATTTACAGCCTGTAAAACTGTAACCCATCCAGAAGCCATGAATATTCCTCAGGAATAGTGTTTGGGTAACAGAAAATTCAGGTACAGGTATGGTACAGGTCCAGAGGATCAGGTATAGGTCCGGACATGAACCTGGACCTAATTGTTTGTGAATCGGCAGTTCTCAAAACAATGGTCCATTTCGCTACAAATAAGTTTCAGCCCTATAAAATGCTATAAGTGCCAGGGTTGGCCGTTGACTTCCAAAAAGAAACCCCTGAACAAGGCCGAAGTCCCTAGCTTCCGGGTTTCATGCGTTCCTCGCGTGCCAAGCTGCTACTTCAGGGGAATACGCTATCCTGGATATTCAAATACAATTCAATCTCTACAACTGGATAAAAACGGATATTTACTTCCGGACGTTTCGAGTGACATCCATCACTCTTCTTCAGCAAAAGCAGAATGAACTAGTCAGAACAATTCAATACCAGTACAGCTAACTAGAAAAACTGGTTTAACCACTAAATCGTTAGGATCATATGCAAAAGGTTACACAAATGCAAATCAGTGCAAATCAGTGGTTAAACCAGTTTTTCTAGTTTCCCTCCCTTTTATGAA